>NC_092333.1:526562500-526620000 GCF_046630445.1 Rutidosis leptorrhynchoides
GAACGGTTAAATGCTTATTGCATATTATTTGGCGGCTCTTTTGATATTGAGATTGAAGGTATCTTGTATTGAAATATGGAACAAGGTATCCGTTTATGTCTGAGTATCCTTTATCAACCAAATAATATCTACTTGATAAAAAATGTTTAAACAAAACATGTTGAAATTTGTAGAAAGTAACATAAAATAATAACATGGATATGTATATTTACCTTCAGGTGGTTGTGGGAAGTTCATTGACTTATTTTGTAATGACTGCATAAAAACACGTGTCATATGCTGATCCCTCCCATCCGACTGATACATATGTAAAACACATATCAAAATCATACGTTTCAATTACATTGAAAGTAGGTACTCCGATTCTACCAATATAAGGTAGTTGTTGACTCTCTGTGATGCAAGCCTTTATATGTGCACCATCGATACGTCCAATACAATCCTAAATGTAATTTCAACATTAGAGAAGTAACAATTTAAATAAATAAAAAATGAAATTAATAAGGACATTATCATGAAATACGGCATATATCTTTTGTCGTTCATGATTTGAGGTGGTACTAGTTGAAAAGTGGATCTTTTGGTCTTATAATATCGCGTGCTAGACTTTGAAAACCTTTATCTCTACCAATTATCGCCTTTAGAATTTATGAAATGCTCTAATAATAGTCTCCCCTAAACGCTGAAAACACTCCATAACATCTCTATTAGATAACCCCAATGCCAATGTATACATAAATATCCCCACCATCTCACCTGTGGACATTTTATTAGTTGACTGCAATTCATAGTTTGTTTCAAGTTCTCCACATATTTTCCTGGACAAATCTGGATGCATTCTAAATGCATTTACACATCGTATTGGATGACCATTTAAAACTTCCATCACCCAAGCCTTGCATGTTTGAGGTGATGTCATGCACGCTTTCTTGTATATATACTTATAATAATATGCCGAAAAAGATCACTTGTATAGCATGAATCCGACATCAAATTAACAGAATGCAAATTGTGTATCTTTTTGCTTATCTCGCTATCCATATTCACCCTGCCAACATATTCATAAAACTCTTCAAACCAAAAGAAGAAAACGTCAATTGTGATATATATTCACCCTGCCAATATATATATATATATATTGATGTGTCAAAAGTGTGTGTAGTAGTGCTTAATTTGAATTTCAACTTTTAAATCTATAAAACCTTTATTTTATACACTTTAACACCCTAACGAGCAACAAAACCCGATCAGATGTAGTATTTTAGGTTATCGTCCCAAGAGAGCGTATATGCATTTTAAGTTAGTTTATTATTTAACTTAGCTCTTATTAAAGAACTAAAGAAAGATTTTTATATGTTTTTAAAGTTGTAGATTCTTATCTCTTAGGAAAGAGACGATTGCGGATTGTAACATCCCGTTTTCCCCGTATGTGATTTAAGGTACGTATTTGAACATAAGAACGTTTATACTTGGTCGTATATGTGATTAAATGATTTAAAGATTTAGTTGAGGTACACAATATATATATATATATATATATATATATATATATATATATATATATATATATATATATATATATATATACACATGAGAATGTATACATGTATAAGTATATGCATGGTTTATGAAGGTTTTAAGTCGAGTGAGACCTAGTGGTGAAGTATAAGTGTATATGCGAAGCATACATGAAGGGTACGAGTCATACTACGAGTCTTGGACTTAGTTAGTCTAAAATTGGACAAAATGCCCTATTTGTCGCGCCATGGACCAGTGGGGTCGCGCCGCGACATTGTACGTGAATCAGGATCAGGAACCATGTTAAACAGCTCAAAAATTATGTTGAATGTCGCGCCGCGGTATAGTGTGGTCGCGCCGCGACCTTACTGATGTACTGATCCGATTTTCAGCTTTTAAAAAGGGGTGGTTCGAGGGTATTTTTGTCTTTTCGCGTGTGGATCAGATTGTGGCTCAAAATCCCAGCCACATATCTCTTTTATTCATTTCTTTTCTCTTTTCTTTCTCTATTTTCTCTCAAAACATAAAACCCACTTAGATTCAAAGTGAGATTTGAAGGTGAAGATTTGTGATTCGATCTTTGGAGCAAGAAGAAAATTTGTTCTCCTCGCTCTTAGCTACGATTTAATAGTATTGGTAAGTCTTAACTCCGTGTTTTGAGTTTTAGTTGATTTATGGCTAGGGTTGTTCATTTGAGACTTGTAAAACCCATTTGGGGGTTAAATGGTGAATTTGGGCTAAATTGATGTAAGGAAACCCTAATGGTTATAATCTAGGGTTTTATCATGTAAATTGAGGTTTGTAAGTGTTAATGGTGTTGTTAGTCACTAATACACTTGTGTAATGATGAAAGATTGTTAATGGGTTTAAGTTTGACCAAAATTGTAAGTCTAAGTGTTAAAATGGGTCAAATGGGTAATGGTTGACCTAGTTGGGTGAGATGGGTATGAAATACCCATAATTTGTGTTAGTTGGTGTTAGTAGACTTTAATCACTAGCTTTTAGTGATTAATGATGAGTTTTGGCCTTTAATGGGCGGTTTTGGTGTAAATGGGTCATTTAATGCATTTGGGTCATTAAATGCTCAAGAGTTAAGTGTTGGTGGTTAGTTCCATTAGTTTGTATGTTGATTTAGGTACTTAATGTATTAGGTACTTCGCTTGAAGCTTACGGAAGTGTTTAATCACCACCGACGTGATAAGGTGAGTGGAATAATTATACGTATATGTATATAGTGTATCTATTTGTGTGCTATGGTATGAACCAAAGAGCCAGTAGTGCCAGTGTGCTATGATGTGAACTAAAGAATGGGTAGCATCGTAGTACGTATGTTTTAGTGTGAACCAAAGAGTGGGTAGCACTATAACATAAATTGTTAGGGTGTGAACCAAAGAGCCGGTAGCACCTTAGTGTTGTTAGAGTGTGAACCAAAGAGCCGGTAGCACTTTAACATGAGTATGACTCAAGTTGTGATGTGAACCAAAGAGCCGGTAGCGTCATGACTAATGCGTATGGTGTGAACCAAAGAGTCAGTAGCACCATGACGCGAGTATGGTTAACCATATGGTTGTGTATGTGTTGTAGTATAGCATATTTATATTGTTTCAATTATATGCTATTGGATATGCTAGTTGCGGTATTGGGGGTTAGTAGCCTTGTACTTGAGATGATAAGCTAATTGTATTGCTAACATGTATGCGGAACGTGAGTAAGTGTTGCAAGTAGGTATATTATATATGTATGGGTATAACTATTGCATTCACTAAGCGTTAGCTTACCCCTCTTGTTGTTTGCTATTTAGATGCAGGTGCGGAGAAAGGGAAAGGGGTTGTTGGGCGCTAGAACTCCCTCGTTGGATGCTTGTTGAAGTTTTTGGAAGTCGACCTAGCGTTTTGGGTAGTTTAGCCCCAAACCATGCTCGGGTGTTGTTTGGTTTAAAACTATCATGTTAATGGGTCAAACTTGTATTACTTTTGATTAAGGGCGTTCGTGCCATCTTTGTAAACTTTAAACTCGTCGTATGTTCAAACGGGTTGTATGATACGATTTACATTATGTAACCATTTAATTGGGCGTTAATGGTTTATTATTTAAAAAAAAAAATTATCGGGTTGCATACGGGTTGGGTTGTTTCACGGATAGATTCTTAATAAACAAAAGAATAAAATATAAAGCGAGTAATAAAGAAAAATAAACAATTATAAATAAAAGCAGTTACATGAACGAATAACTCATACGGGAATCATATTAGGCAAGTTTCATAACTTATACTAACACAAATCAAGATAACAATCATAGATCAATTATTATCCCTAAGCAGGTTAAGACAAGTGTTGCAAATCATTCAATAGGCAGGACTTAAAGCATATGCTAGACACGTGATGTGCATGACTAACATCTCAATTCATAGTATTCAATTCAATTACATGATACATATCAACCTTATGATGCGAATCAACATGCAAATAGACTAACAAATTATATAAGCTATTAAACATCAAGTAGATCAACTGAAGTTCCTAGATGAAAGTCAATTATTACTTGGTTCTCATGCAATCATTAATCAAAGACATCCAAACATAGGATCTTCGACTAAGCCTAAAAATATCAAATTCTATTATATAAGTGTAACTCAAATTCAACAGATTTATCACTATTATGTTGTTTAACTTAGTTGCATGCAATTCAATTTAACAAGTTTGATTGACTATATCTAAACAAGTAGCATGAATCGGATAATAGATCATCGGATTAAGTACTAATCAATCCTAAAACCATGTTATCTAATCATTAAGCATGACAAACAAGTATATTAAAGCATAACAGATTCAAAAAAAGTTTAAATATTATCACCGAAATTCAGTTTATACAGATCTGAAAAAGACCAGAAACTGTACGGATTGGAGCACGAAGCCGGCGGCTTTGTTCCAGTCAAGCCAGCGGCTTGGACTGGTGAAGCCGGCTGCTTCATCTAATTCCCAGACAAAATTAGTTTTCGTCCACGTAACCACTATGAACTTTTAGTTCATAGTGGTAGACGAACAGATACAGAAAAAGTAAATAAAATAAGATAAACAAGAGTATAAAGATAAAGTCATGTACCTCAAAAAGGTAGATGAAAAGAAACTTTATTGAAAACTTTAATAATCTTGATTACAACTCAAAAATAAACCTTAATCTAAGAGTTTTCGTATTCTGGTGAAAACCCTAGAGGAAAAAAAAATGAATAAGTTCATTGAAAACTGATATAGAAGGCCTCTATTTATAATTTCAAAATCGGTGGCCCAAGCCGGCGGCTACAGTGGGTAGCCGGCGGCTTCAGTGGGAAGCCGGCGGCTTCACATGGCGGTGACTCCTTTTGCAAGTTTAACGTAGTCCGCAAGTATATTAACGCGTAACCGTCTTAGTTAAGGCCGGTTTAGGGCCAAGCCGGCGGCTTCAGAGATCCGGCAATCTTTTTGATTTTGTTTCCAATTTTAGCTTTTTTTTGGGCTTTAAGTACACGAAACTGGACTCAAGCCTGCGGTTTCAGTTGTAAGCCGGCAGCTTCACTGTTATCTCTCGATTCCTGGCATTTTCTGCAGAGTTCTGGAACGTTCTAGATTTTTACACCAAGCCGGCGGCTTCAGTATGCCAGGTCGGCGGCTTCATGTTGATTTCTGCAGTTTTTTCCTGTTTTTGATCCTGGTTGATACATAACTTCAATAAAATCATTAGAAATACCTTTTTCCCAATTTTAGTGTGTTTTAGGATTAAAATGACTTTAAAATAGTAAGATAACTCCGTAAAATGTTATCAAAATTCTATATAATTTAGGAGTTATCATATATATATATATATATATATATATATATATATATATATATATATATATATATATATATATATATATATATATATATATATATATATATATATCAAAAGCAATATATTATGGATATACTTTCACTAACACAAACTATTCTCAAGTAAAAAAATTATATTTAAAATATACCAAATAACATCCAACATATTTAGATCACTAACACACATAGGGAATAAAATAATTCAAAAATAATGTTCAAACACATAAAAACTATGTTAAAGGAAACTTCAGTTGTTGATCTCTTGCCATCGTTACAGCCACGCTAGCCTGCCATTATCACTCTGCATATTGATAAATATTTCTCTTTTCACTGGATCTTCAAATAAATCAATTGCAAACAACCACAAATCCTCTACTTCTGTAATCAATCCTATATCAACCATCCGATTAAGCACACCTAAAGTAGCTTCAATACTAAACTTAGTACTTTGATCAAGTTTGGAAGAATCTGCTTCTAATATTTATAGAGCACGTTGTTGATTCACACTACTTTGCACTAAATGGTTCTTAAGCATTAAAGATCTTGATGATTCTCTTCCTTTACGTTTCATGTTAGCTGATTTGGGTTTAGTGTTTATTTTTTTAAGGCATATCAAATATTTTAACAATCTCGCTTGGGATTCGTGCCGACACATCTTGTTAGCTGACTTCATTATAAAAGTTGCAAAAGAAGTCCTCTAGATATGAAGGTGCGTCATTTTTAACTTGATAAGTGTTTGAACTCCGGGATGATCTAATCATATTCCCGTATGGTCCTATAAATGAGGGATATATATAGGACCTAGGGACTTCTTAGTTAGTGTTGATAGCCACCACACTTCAACAATGTACAAGAGAGGCATGTAATATAATTTACAATTTATGAAATGCTCTCTACACATTCATGTGGCTAATCCACCATATTCATCGTATTCATACATATTTGGGTCCTAACATGTGGTATTAGAGCGGGACCTTCAATATAAAAGATTATATCACAGGAAGTATTTGAGCAATTTTTCCTATATTTTTATTATGGAGTATTTGTTATACTAGAAATTCTTGCATACGTAATGTTCGGGTCTTGATTTTACTAATCTTGATTCTACTAATAATATGTTCTATGTAAATGGGTTAACCGAGGTAACATGTTCAAGTACATTGAAATCCATCTTTTATATAAAGAGATAGATACAATAATCTCTCCACTATATATATGTACAATCAAGAGAGTATATATGCACTCTTTTTAATCTACAATTTTTTTTGTGATTTTAATATCATTTAATAATCATTTTTGGACATTAAGATTTACTTAAAAGTAAGATTTATTTAATAATACTCAACAACGATTTTAAAAAGTGCGAAATGCATACCCGCAAAGGTTTACTAAATACTTTTATGAAAATAGCGGAGATCAATGGGGTCCCTCCCTCTTTGAGGTACATAATCAAGAGATGTATCATAACATGCTTTCATTATAATAGTCATATTGTTTGGGTTAACAACTTTCCTGCCAAAATATCAATTGTTAGTTTCCCGCCTATTTAAAGTTTCCTTCATGATTAATTGCCAAAACTAACTGATTTCTGAAATCATTTTTGGTTGGTTTTGTTATCATTCTCTGGAACCATACACATATTTTATAATATTTGGATTCATAACTTCAAGCCTATAATTAAATCATTATTCGTGTCTAATCCCAATTGAAATTTCATGAATCAAATGCTTGTAGGGTCAAAACATTTAATTGAGAAAATGTTTCATGATTCAAAAATCAATCGAATTATCAATTTCATACCCTATTTTCTAACACATACCTTATTAGGTCTTTTGTCAGCGGAGATCGGATAATTTTATTACCCTTAATATACTAAAAACCATGGGACTTTTGGTCATCTCACTACAAACACTTTCCAAACACATTATCAAAAATTTACAAAATACTCCCCTAAGACAATATCACAAATGACAACTTTTTAAGGGTAAAAATTGTAAATTCAATAACCTATTAAAAAAACTTTAACAAACTCGAGCCAAATTTTTAACGGGTCATATCTTCCTGATCGCCGAGCGTTAAATTTTTACGACATCACCATTCAAGTCGAATTAATTTTACAAATACAACGCAACTAACTATACGCGAAACGAACGTTTTTCAAAAACCGCTGAATATTTCGGGCTACCTTTCATACATATACATACACGTATAATAAACAACTCAAACTAACTACATCATATCGATCGTCCCGTTTCCCTTTTTTACGCAATCTTCCCGGTGTTAATAACGTGCAGGCCATTAGGTACACTATATACTAACCACATGTATCCAAACACACCTGTAGCAAAGCGTTTTTACATCTGCAAATATATAACGTTACGTTAACTATTAATATGCAATCTGAAAGGTCCCGCAGCATCGCGCATGCCACTTTTACTAGTTATAACTATTTATTGAAAAGATAAGATGAATTAATGACTTATTTTGTTCGTAAATTCAGACACTTAGAAATATGCTTATCATTTTTTCAGATAAAATATAAAAGACATAAAACATAATACTATGGTTAACATATGGGATATCAATAGAGTATATATGAGTTATCTTGAAGAAACATTTTATGAAAAAAAAGAAGTTACGTTTTTAAAGGCAAATCTTATTAAAACATCATCTCTAGCAAGGAGCTAGAAATAGGGGAAGAATAACAATTACAATGGCCTAACAAGTCAATCGTCCCAACGAATATTACATTTACCTTTATTTCGAATCCAATAAAAAGTAGCAATACAAATAAAGTAAAAAAAAAAAATACAACTTTTCTTCAAATCTTTTTTTACCGTGAATGACTCCATTGCGATATCTCCATAGATGTCATAAAGTTGGAACAATCAGGTAAAAATGATCCTTCATAGTTGAAGAAGCATGGCACTCCTCAAACCACACAACCCAATCGACCCGTATAACAAAAAGAGGTACTCGAATATCAACCCACACACAAATCTTAGCCCATAAATCAAGGCCACTGAGCAGCCGAACATAAGATGATCAATCAATTCAATATGATAGTTTCAACTAAAATGGACAATATCATCAATCTCTAAACCACGGATTGGAGGAATTATTCTTGAAAGCAATCTATCCAAGGCTAATCTCCAAATAAAAAAAATTATCTTAATGGGGAATTAAAGTACATAAAGGAGTTTCCACATTTAATGAAAGTAGATATTTTAACACCCTTTTTTTATATCACAGTGGAAGTCTTATAGAAATATTTAATACATCATAAACTCGATCATCATTATATTGTCGTTTACATATTGGTGTTACTTAAAACGTTTCTCATTTATTACAAAATCAAAATCAGAGTTCGCCAGGGTCAAAAATGTCGTCAACACCTGCACCCAGCCAAATTAGCAATATATAAAACCTGTAATGGGGGAATGTGGGGGATTAGCGCAGCGCAAAGTGAATGGAATCTATGTAACAGACTAAGTATAAGTATCAATCATGCAACAGCCATACAACTATGTTATCGTCCTTAACTAGCATACAATCAAAGACAATACGAGGACTGGCGGCTAGTATGAGTACACGACTCCTAGCTGATCGGGCTAGAGTCTACCGATAGTCCTTTCTACCGTGTCAACTGCATAACCGTCCAGACACAACGATTGGGTCCTTCTATGCTATACTGAACAAACCGTAGGACTTGAACCCAACCTGACACAGCCTCGGTGAGTTCCTAACCTGACCTAGCCTCGGTTGGTGTCAAACTTGGTGTGCACATAAATCAAACAACAACAAGCATGCAACATCTAACTAGCATGTCAAACCATTATCTAAACATGAAAATTAACTGACTATCATAGCATTAAGAATATCATGGTAATGAGAGTAAACAACAGTAGCATGGCTCGCTACTTAAACTTTATCCGGAGATAGACCCACTCACCAAATACCAGCACTAGAAGACACTCAGAGTTTTAATCTTTCTAAGCCTTCTCTTTATCTTTTTCACCTGAAGGTAATACAACGTAGTCAGTAATCATGCCTCGGTATAGATAACAAATCAGACATATCAGAATCACCAAATCACATAATCAAACAGATATTCCTTCGCACGAAGATCCTCACTTCGTGCGAACAGGTCATCCCCTTCGCACGAACAGAAAAATAGACAAAATCAACATAATCAATCCCCCTTCGGAGGAAGTCAAAGGTACTTCGTACGAAGTGCTTGCCACTTCGTACGAAGAAGACCCATCTTCGTACGGAGACTTAAAACCCCCACAAACGAGCAACAGCAATCCACTTCATACGAAGACATGACATACTCACTAGCTGCCTATCACTTCGTACGGAGTGACTGTCTTTGTACGAAACAACCACCACTTCATACAAAGTGATTGACTTCCTACGAAGATGAAGAATAGCAGCACAGCAGCAGTAAACCCACGGTTTATTTTGAGGTTTTCACTCCCAAATTCGATCCCAGCTTGTTTTAGGTCAATACAAAGGTATGGAAACATCATATAACATGTATTCAACTTATATCTAACAGCAATCTACACCAACAAACACATTCAGCAAGAATCAAACCTAAAATCATGCTTATGAACACATAGAACACAAACCCCATATTCACAAGGATTAAATCACGAAATCGATACACATACCTGATATAGATTACTGAATACCCACGAATTAGATTCTAACACTTGATTTAATCCAAGAACAAGCAAGATTAAAACTAGGGTTTGGAGCGGAAGAAGTTAGGTGTGTGAGGTGTAATTGTCTAAATTGGGAATAATGAGAAAAATGATCCAGATGCATTCACATAAATGAGTTTTAAACACATACCTCGTATCACACAAGTATTTACCAGTTATTTAATATCTTACATACCTCGTTAGGCGGCCCTAACGGAGTCCAAATTTAATAAACAAACATGTTATGTGACCCTTGTCACGAACTTGTCTCAACTAAATAATCAATTAATTATAGACATATAATTAAATTAAAGCATATTTAAACACAAATATAAACCTAATGACAATTTAGTAATCTTACTTATAACCCCGGTTTAAGTCTGTTACAGTGTAATACGATCAATATATTCACGAGTACAACTAACCTGAAAGCAGTCATCCTCCGAAATGTTCCATGTCCAAGAAACAGTCTATTGATATAAAGGTTGACTCACAAAGTGTTGATGATGCCGAGTTGATTGAAATACGAGAGTTACTTATTAAAGTTGAAAAGTTACAAAGTACCGAGGATGTGGATATAGTTCAGAAGGCTCGAATAAAACGGGACGTGGAGGGTGACGAGAATTCAAAATTCTTTCACAATTTGCTCAAACAAAGGTAGAATGGTCAAGCAATTAAAGGTATTAACATAAAGGTGAATGGGTTTCTTCTTCATGTCGTATCAAAGATGAGTTTTTGTGTTTTTTGAGAACAAATTTGCAATCATGGACCAGCCTCAATTCGATCCTGAATTAATTCCGGACAGCAAGTCAAATGCTGATGCTAATCGAAGGCTGGAGGGTGAAGTGGCCAAAATTGAACTTTGGGAGGTGGTATGAGACTGTGGAAGTGATAAGGCGCCTGGCCCAGATGGTTTCACATTCCCGTTTATCAAATTATATTAGGATAAGTTGCGTACAGACTTAGTTGACTCCATATAAATAGCCTTTGCTTATTCACGTTTACCATTTGGATCGAGTTCGGCCTTCATTACTTTGATTCCAAAGATTTCAAATCCCATGATTATCAAAGATTATCGTCCTATTTCGTTAATCGGGGTGAAATAAAAGATCATCACTAAAATATTGCCGAAGTGTTTGGGTAAGGTCATAGATAATGTCATTTGTAAAAAGCAGTGGCGTTCATAGATAAAGTATTGCCGAAGTGGTTGACAAATCCTTGACGGGCCGTTGATTCTTTCCAAGACAAGTGAAGGGGAATGATCCGACATTACAACCGAAATGAGAAGTACTCCGAACCACTTCATCACCGTTGACACCCACATCATATATTTGACTCTTAGACATATTAATCTTTAAACCAGAAGTAAGTTTGAAACATTGGAGTAGCTTCAAAAGTTCGTATATATTATTTTTCCCCCACTCACCAAAGAATATTGTATCGTCGGCGTATTGCAAATTCGTGACAACTACTTTATCTTTTCCCACCTCGATTCCTTTGAACATCTTCTTTTCAACTGTGGATTTTGCTAAATTATTTAGACCTTCGACCGCCAAAATGAAAAGAAAAGGGAATAACGGGTGACCTTGACGCACCCCTCTACCCATTTTGAATTCCTTAGTCGGTGAACCGTTAACGAGATCGAATGGAAATAAAATTCGACTTTAAACACGACCCTATCCAAAGACGCCACTTATCCCCGAATCCCATACTAGCCATTACCTCCATCAAGAAATCTCAATTAAGACTATCGAATGCCTTCTCAAAATCTACTTTAAAGATGATTCCTTTTTTACGTTTTTCTTTAGGGAGATGCTACTCACGCACGAAGTATTGATCCATACACACCAACTTACTATTATACGCTTAATTTATAATTATAGAGGTTCAACTCCCTAGATAAACTTAGGGTTATAACTGTCAATTTTGTGCTAAAAAGTGTGGATGGATCAATTTTGGGTATGTGAGTATCACCTCCCTTTTCTTTAAGAAAGTTAATAGTTTCATTTTCAATTAAAACGCCATCCAAAATATACCTTCCTTTGAGGAAGGCACTTTGCTCGACGCCCACAACACGCACCACCACCTTTCTTAAGCGATTAGTGAGGATTTTGGCTAGAATTTTATAGTAACTCCCAATCAAGCTAATGGGTCGAAAATCGTTTAGTCCCAATGGTGCCTTTACTTTGGGAACGAGTATGACAAATAAGGAATTACAACCATTAGAAATTTCGTCGTTCGCCCAAAACCAATTAAGTGCCTCAATTAGTTCATGCTTAATCACATCCCAATATTTTTTATAAAAAAGTAAGTTAAAGCCGTCGGGTCCGGGTGCCTTATTGTTTCCACAATCCTTGATAGCTTCAAGAGTTTCCGCTTCACTGAAAGGTATTTCCAACTCGGCATTCTGTCCAACAAAAATCTTAGCACTTTGCAATTCCCCTAGTGATGGTCTATTAATCATTGGCTTGTTGAAAATCTGCTCGAAGTGTTTGAAGTATGCCTCTTTGATATCACATGGATTTTCATTCCACACTCAATTGATGACTAAGCCCCTTATATTGAACTTCTTGTACCGTCTTCTGATAATGGAGTGAAAATTTTTAGAATTCTCGTTCCTTTCGACGATCCAACAAACGCGTGCCTTTTGATTCAACATATTTGATTTGATTCTATCTCTTTCAATTCACCTTTTTCTAGCATCTAGCCATCGTGTCCTCTCTTGCTCAGACAAAATTCTAGTGAGTAGTTATTAAGAAATTAGTGAAGTGATAGTGATCAAAGTAGTACAAGTGAATAATACGTGTTTTTGAAAATTTTATTTTTCGAAAATTCATTTAAAATCACGCTTAAACATGTTTGGCATCATTGATATTCAATACTAGTTTTTTCCGTGCGGTTGTGTATACGGCCTCAACTTTCAAACACCGTCAAAAGCTATAAATTAGTTTAAATTCAGGGGCGGAGACGGGGGAATGAGGGGTGTTCAGCCTCCCCCAAGGCTCAATCGAGACCCAAGTTTTATTTGTATTATTATGCACAAATAATTGTAAGCATTCCTCAAGACTCAAATATCGAATATAATGTTATGGCTTGTAATGTATTTTTTTTTTGTAATAATCCGATTAACGACTAAGCCACCCCCTTCGCCTGAGTTTAATCACCGCTTAGTGTGAACAATTTCTTTATTCACCTTTCTATGTTATTCATGAGAACACGGTATATTTGAATTTGAAAATATCTTCTATAAGCCAAATGATTTAATAAAACATTTTCCCACGTGATTTGATGCAGAAGCATTCATTCGTTTGTTTGTGGTGAATTATTCAATGTATTTTATTTACCACCATTATAAATTAAGCTCGATTTCAAAAAGTAACCAAATTATAGAATAAAGAATGTAAATAATTATACACGCTCAATTTATATATTTTTCTTTTATTAGAAATTTCTACATATACATATATACTAGCTAGTACATAAATTTTTCTTTGGAAAGTCGTTAAATTTTTACCAATAATTAAAGTAAAGTTTACTTCGTAAGACGATCAACCTTAATAAATAACTCCAACTTACTTAGAACTCTTGTAAATTGATTATGAACGTATTATTGTTTTAACTTAGCGCAAAGTTGTATGCTACTATTTCTTTATATAATAAATAAAAATATATATCGTTGATCAATTATATATATATATATATATATATATATATATATATATGGGCATGATCAATGGGTAAGTAACCAATCGGAGGGAAACAAACTTTTTTTTCGTTTTTTTGAAATTTTTTTTCAGGCATCAAGATCACACGAAAATATGAACATATAAAAAGACACTTCGTAATAAATGTTATTATTTTGGCGGAAAAACGATCGACAAAAATAACATTCAAGATAATATTGTTCGTGAAGAATGTGAACGTTTTTTTTCTTCATGTTTTGTGAAGTAAAATTTAGCCCGATTTAGGTTTTAGGATTTAGGGTTTGGTGTTTTGGGTTTATTTCATAAACCCAAAACACCAAACCCTAAACCCTACACTCTAAACCGTTCGTGTTTTTAATCATAAATCTAAACCCTAAACTCTAAATTTCTAAACCCTAATATCTAAACCCTATAAACCCTAATATCTAAACCCTAATACCTAAACCCTAATATCTAAAACCTCAACATATGTGTGACGACCCAGAAATTTCCGACCAAATTTAAACTTAATCTTAATATGAACTCGACATGATAAGCAAAGTCTGTTAGATTGCGTCTCAAAAATTTGAACTGTTTCATTTACCTTTGACTGTGCTTGACGATTCACGAACATTGATATGTATATAGATATGGTATAATAAATAGTAATATATTATATGTAATTATAAGTTAAAATTTTAATTACTATATTAACATTATTATCATTAATATTACTATTAATATTAATATTAATAATTGTATCATTAATATCATTATATCAAGTATATATACATATGAAATTTGATAAGTAGAAGTTGTTAAATTATTATTATTAATATTATTATCATTATTATTAATTCTATTATTATCATTATCATTAGTATTAAGTATTATTTTCATTAATATCATTATTATTTTTATAATTAATATTACTTTATTATTGTTAGTATATTTTTATTATTAACAGTATTATTATTAATATGTTTATTTAATAATAATATTAAATCTTATATGATCATATACATGGCATTGTATATGTATATTTTATTTGCTAAAGGCCAAAGGCAGAACTACTCGAATTATAAGGCAAAGCTATGCAATATTCGCTGAAAATAAGTACAGCGGTTATGTTTTCGCATTAATGCAAGACCGCGGTTTAATCCGCTGAGTTTCCGCGGATAGTTAAGTAACTCGCAGACCGCGGATATTTCGAATCCTATAAATAGGGAGCTTGGCCTCTCATTTATAGGTTGTTGATTCTCTGCCATTTCGCCCAAGCCTTTATAATTTCCACTTGTGATCTTGCCCAAGGGATTTTTACACCGCGCAAAGGTGAAATATGCTAATTAACAATCAAGACCGGGTCGGGGTGGTTGATCACTTGATAGTTAAAGTGAAAGACGATCATCAAGGCCCAAAATAATCATCAAACATCCCATCCTCCATTATAATCTTATTGCACTCAATCCGTAATTAAGTAACATCATTAATTAAGGATTGATCAATTGGCGCCATCCGTGGGACGCGTTTTACAAATTAAACCAAAAATTTTTTGTTTCGTGCTATCAAACGATTAATTCTCTGGTTTAATTCCAATCGCGTTTTTGTTGTGATGATTTACAGGTGCTTTGGTAATACACAATCAGTCGATCTGCTAGACAATCATGATGACAAATGCAAAGCAAACTGGCGTTTCTGCGAATGCTGATGCATTGCCTGGTGATTCGCAGAATGTTGTGATATTTCCGTTGCAAACAAATGCTAGTATAACCGCGGGAAAATCGGTTCAAGAACCGATCGCTAAAACATCTGCTGAAAACAATGCTAGTGACTCGCAGCCAGAAGTTGCTGCTGAAAAAATGATTGCGCGAAGAACTTTGCTGCAAAATCGCAATGAAACAATCGCTGATGGGAAGCGACCAAAAGCTTTATCTGGAAAATCTAGTCTGCGAACTGACAAAATTGTTGGTACTACAATCGAGCAAGCTAAGAGAGATGCTAAGCGTAATTGCGAATCTCGCATACCGCGGACTTACTTATGGCCATTGAATGATTCGGGATCACAAGTTGATCGTCTAGTTCTTGAGCATAATGATAGCGATAGTGATAATGCAGAAGATCGCATTCATTTGAACTCTGTATACAAATCAAAAATGGCAAAAACACCAAGAGAAGAGAGCGAATTTTCTGATGATTCGGATAGTGTAGAAGAGTTTGTTAAAGTCCACATGTTAAGCGAAAGCGACCACCAACACCTTTCCCTCGCTATGGGGAAGAAGGTGACACATCTGACGCTGCTCGCAAAGAAAATGCCCAAAATTTTTTGGCGGATGCTTTCAGAAGCATTGCGCCAAAGTCAATGCAACATAAGTTTGATCAACCAAATTTTTTGCAAGACATGCTTACTAAATTTTGTGCGGATAATACAGATGTTCGCACAAAAAAGGCAACAGAAATCACTACTGCTGCGGACAAGTTTGTCCATCACATTTCTGATTATCCAATTGTTTCTCCGCCGATCGTGCAGCAACTCTGGGAGTCTATTCGGGTCTAACCGATCCTTTGGATTTTCTACAACGCTTCGAAGGCGTAGTAAGCACTTATAACTGGGATGAACCAGTCGCGTGTAGAGTGTTCCCCATGGCCTGACAAGGGTCAGCAAGGGAATGGTTTCATAGTTTGTAATCTCACAGTATCACTGGCTTTGTAGATTTGCGCGAATTTTTTTTGCTGCAGTTTCAAAATCTATTACCGCAGAAAAAGACGCACATAGAATGTCACGATATTAAGCAAGGCAACAAGGAGACTTTGAACGCATTACTTACGCGGTACATTTACGAGTGCCAAAAAATTCCACGATTGAATGAAGATCAGAAAATTTCTGGTTTTTTGCATGCTATTAACCTACAGCGACATCCTACTCTTGTGCGGAGATTGTGGAGAGATGTTCCGCTGACTTTTGCAAAAGTTCAACAGGAAACATATGATTATCTCCGCGGTGGAGAGGATAGCAATATAACCCCTGCGTGTGGATGAGGTAGAGACAAAAGTTGGCGAGATGACAATGACTCTTTTCGCGATGGTAACAGTGATAATTACCGCGGATCAGGTTTTCCGCAAAAAAATGGCGGCGGTGGATACCCGCGAAATGACAGGTTTCAAGGCCAAAATGATAACCATGGATATGGTCCCGGTGATCGCTATTCTACGCGAAAGTGGAGCAATGAATCATTTAATATCATTCAGTCGCTAACAAAAACTCCAAAGGAAATTTTGTTGCAAGAAAGAGTTGCTAAGACTTTTCCTGATCTGCAGCCTTTGGGAGAAAATAGCAGGCGCGATAGATCAAAATTTTGTGTTTTCCATGACGATTACGGTCATGATACCAATCGTTGCAGAGATTTGGCGGAATTCATTGCAGAAGCATACGAGCAAGGCAAGCTGGACCATTTAATCGCACAAAACACCGCGAATGCGATTATAATGCCTACAGAAGCTAACACCTCGAATGCGTCAAACGCGGTTGAGCGAAAGGCTCCCGCAGTAAAAAATCTGGGGGTAAAAATGGTGAGCAAAAAAGAAAATCAGCGCGGAATCCAGGTGATCAACGTGGTAGAAGTAAAGGGCAAAATGTCGGTACTGCAAATTTCAGAACAGATTGTTAGTTGGAAATGTCCCTCTATTACATTTCCACCTGCAAGCTTGACCGCGGATGTTGATAAACCTGTAGTGGTTTCTTGTCGCATTGCGAATACTGGTATAATGATAATGAAGGCACATGTGGACACTGGTAGCAGTGTCGACGTCATGTACGAACAATGCTTTAGCAAGCTACCCGCGAACATTCAAGCTTTGATGAAACCTACTGCGGTTTCACTTGCCGGGTTCTCAGGAGAGTCATCCTGGCCCGTTGGCCAGTTAGAATTACAAATGGAGTTAGTTGATGACAGCGATGAGTTGCTAAGGCGCCAAGCTTTATTGAATTTGTACATAATGCGAAATCAACCGCGATTCAATATGATACTTGGGCGCACAGCTTTGCGCATGTTTGGCGCTATACCATCTACCATACATGGTATGCTAAAATTTTCTACCAACAAGGGCATTGGTACGCTGATTTCTGCGGAAGTGGAGCCTTTCTGCGCTATGGTTATGGCAAGTGCAAATATGGGTATTGAGGGGTATTCAATTCACCCTGCATAGTGCGAAAATTCGCAGTAAAAAGTTGTAATGAGATACTATGGCAAATTTCATTAATGCGTGATATGTTGTGTTTATGTTTCGAATCTTGTAATGCGAAATAATAATGAATAAAGCAAAGTTAATTTCAGTGTTAGTAATTGTTTCTTTACAAAGCGAAAACACTGCGTGTGGCCACGCGTAGTGCTTATTTCGCAGAATGCAATTACTTGTCTTTTACAACACTAAGTTAATGTTTGCTCTTGCGGATGCTTTAAGTAAGGTGGCATGATTTTCGCTAAGCATAGCCTGCTTAAGTGTTATGAAAATGCAAAAATGCATTGCGAAATAGTTTGCTAAAAACCAAGTGATGAAATTGCCCACTTGTGTTAATTTGAAAATAATTGCGAAAGGATAAAATTTCCTAAGTGTTTGATCTTGCCAACACTTAGATGCTTCGCAATGCTAAAATTTGCCTAAGGATCGATGTGCCGGACTTAGAAGATTCATAATGTTAAAAGATTGTTTCGCATAAAGTACGCTTTGTTATGTGCACAATAGTGAATGTGGAAATTGCAATGGGCAAGTCTGAATTATGGATAAATGTTAAAGTAAAGCGCTATATAAATAAAAGAAGTTGCAACTGCGAATTGATTGATATTAAGAGCAAACGCGTCGCGGATAATTACATTAAAACGCAATTTAAGATTGCGAGCATACATCAAAAAATAGCTAAAATAAACTTAAAGCTCTAATGCTTCAATATCTGCGAACGAAACGCCTTCACGCTGACTGAGCTACTCCAAGGCAGGAATGCTCACCTTCTCAATCTCCTTTTTTGCCTTTTCAAGTGCTTCGCGAGCATCGTCTGTGGCGCATATTTCATTCGCCATATCAGAAGGCAGGGGTTGAGAAAGGTCGCAAAGCTTGCATAAAAGATCATGCCATTCACAGCGTGTTGCAAGTTTTGTGGCTTGGGCATACACCTGAAATTTCTCAGTAACAGGTTTTGAATCCATTACTTTGTCCGCAAATTTGGGTAAATACTTGATAAGCTGAGCGAACTCATGTTCCGCAGTGTTCGCTTTTCTATTAAGCCTGGAAATCTCTTCCGTTGCCTTTTTAAACTTTGCTTCAGCTCTTTGCGCCCTTTTCTCCTGAGCGCTGGCAGCCTTCACCGCCTCATCATATTCATTTGACATTTCGGTGAATCTCTCCATGCTGTCAACAGTAAGACAAAGAGCATTATAACAATTGTACAATCGCTGTCTTGCAGCTTCGGCGTATGATAAACTGCGATATTTATCCTTTGTATCCTTGGGGAGAAATTTATAGAGTCTGCGGTATAATTTGTTGGCCTGTTCTGCGGCCGCAGTTTCTTCTGCATCAGCTTCTCCTTCTCCTTCTTGATTAGACGCCTCTGCGTCAGATGGAAGAGATAAATCTTCACGCTCGGGCTCTCCAAGAACATCCGTAGGGATGCTCCCCCTAATGTTGTAGAGTGGTGTGGTTTCAGCGGATGACTCTGAAAGAACAACTATAATCAGATAAACAAATGTAGTGAATCTACGCGAAAATAACAAAGCGCATAATGAACGAATACTGCGAACTTAGCAATCGCTTACTTATTTCTTGTTCAGAAAGAGACCGTAGTCGTCTTTTGCGTGGAGTGGGGCCCCTTCCACAATTTTCGCTTGCCGCGGTCCTCGCCACCGGTAATATAAAGCGTGTTGATGATGGGCTCATCAATAAGAATAATCTCCCCGTCGCCATTCTTTAGGTGACGAGCAGGGCAAATCCTACTAATATCGGCAGACCTCATGATAAGGTCAAGAGCAATCACTGCGAAAATATACACATACAGTGTTATGTGAAGCAAAAATATACTGCGAAAACTATAGAAAGTATTATGCGATAAATTTAAGCGAAATACCATTTTTTGCCTGGTCAACCAAAAGCGCGTCATAGTCGCTCCATGGCCATTGAATTGAAACTCTGCCAATGTACAGCGGTACATTTGAATAAGCTCGCAGAATTAGGCCTGCGTTTTTGAGTGTCTTGAGAATATCATGCTCAAGATCATCAAGTACAGGTTTCTCATTGAGATCGGGATCAAGTTCTGTACACCATGTTTTTGATATGTCGCTGTCCACGTAGGCGGTGTCGTTGATGTAAAAGAACGAACCGCCCCAGTTGCCTATTGAGTCCTTGGGCGAAACCATCGTACCCATCTTGCTGCGGAATGAAAACCATCCCACGTCATATAAAATCAGACTGTTACACGTGCGGAACACGTTTAACAGCGGTTGTACGTTGATGGCATTGCAGTACATCTCGAACAGCACAATTTTATTAATTGCATTCGGATGGAGCTGCGCCATGGCAATCTTATAGTATTCGCAGACACTACGAAAAAATGTGGTAAGAGGAAATCGAAGGTTGCCTTGAGAGATGGCAGCCTCGTATACAGTGATCGTCCCCTTAGGGGGAGTGTCAGCTCGCTCTTCTGGTAAAGGTACGGTGGGTACAAATTGTGCAAGTGGCGGATACCACTCTTGTAAGGTTTGGAGTTTTGTTTCCATCATATAGGAAACATAACCCTCCGGAGTGTGCATAGATGAAAAGGAAGCCATTGATGATAAGAAAAGCTAAATCGGAGGTTGAATTGATAAAATTGAAGGTTGGATTGGCTAATTGCAAAGCACGATTGTGATTGGCAGAATACGATAGAATGCGAAATTGGGAGAGAAAGGCGTAAAGTTTTTATGCGGAATAACCAGCTATTTATAATTGGAATTAGGGCGAGCAAGTTGAAAAGATAATCATTGCATTTAAATGGCTGAAATTACCGCAACGTGTAAACGGTAATTTTCTAGCCGTTACAGCATGCTGATTTGACAGTTTGGCGAAAGTTACCATTGTAATTACACATTGAGCTTAATAAAAACAACGGTAATAAATGGGCGGAAAAAAATATAAAATATTGTTTGCGAATTATTTTAAGAAGCATTTCTTTATTTTTAGAGTTTATCATGATGCATTAGCTTCGCGAAAATGCATCATAATAAACTGGGGGGACTTGATCATATACATGGCATTGTATATGTATATTTTATTTGCTAAAGGCCAAAGGCAGAACTACGCGAATTATAAGGCAAAGCTATGCAATATTCGCTGAAAATAAGTACAGCGGTTATGTTTTCGCATTAATGCAAGACCGCGGTTTAATCCGCTGAGTTTCCGCGGATAGTTAAGTAACTCACAGACAACGGATATTTCGAATCCTATAAATAGGGAGCTTGGCCTCTCATTTATAGGTTGTTGATTCTCTGCCATTTCACCCAAGCCTTTGTAATTTCCACTTGTGATCTTGCCCAAGGAATTTTTACACCGCACAAAGGTGAAATATGCTAATTAACAATCAAGACCGGGTCGGGGTGGTTGATCACTTGATAGTTAAAGTGAAAGACGATCATTGGAGCCCAAAATAATCATCAAACATCCCATCCTCCATTATAATCTTATTGCACTCAATCCGTAATTAAGTAACATCATTAATTAAGGATTGATCATTATATATATTATTAAAAAAATAAATAAATAAATAAAGGAATATAATATGTATTATATCTTTATCAGTTTCAACTCACTTTTCTTTGCCCGTGATTTCTTGTTGATTTCAGTATTACTACAGACAATAAATTAATCCAATCATATTACAGCATCCAATGTACACTAAAACATTATTAAACCACCCCATACCCACTATTGTTGAATCACAAAACCACATAATTAAACACCACTTTTCATTTTCCTTTCTACTTCATGAACACCACCGTTACCCATTACCTCAACCTTCATAAACACACTTAAGCTTTGCTGCACAATCCGAGAACTTTTGAAATCAATTATGTCTCTACTGTTTGATCATCACCTTCACTCACCCAATCGTGATCCACCAACACACTCATTATATATTTTCGCCACTATGATTGTTTTAATGTTACAACTATCAAACATCACCACCATGAACCTATGAGAAACCTATTGTTATTATCATCGTACTATGCTCATGTTTTTCTGCTTTCGTTGGATCGACACAAAGCTACAACTTTTTCAATTGAAACTACCGCTACTACTCGTTTTATTCTGGTAATAGATCGATTCATAAAAACTCTAAAGCACACGCACTTCATCAAACCCAATTAGTCTATTTTATGTTGAATGATCCAAAACCCCAAAAGAAGAACCCATTTCTGTCTCAACTATAAAGGCTACAACATCACCATCACCACCCTTGTTGTAACCTACTTCTTCTTTTTGTTTCCATCAAGAACCACACCATTAAGAACCTTGTTGAAATTTATGTTTTTGTTTGAAAAGCACTAAACAAATCGACTGCACCTGCATATATATTTTTTTATTCTTGATTTAAGTTATGTGTTCTATTTTCTAGTTTAAATAGATGTACGAACAAACAACCCACTTGCAAGCCTATGACAACCACTTGATGAATAATAAATCGATAAAGGGATTAGCATGCGTGTACCAATTCTGTTTGAAGATATCCCATTTGTTTTATCTTCTTTTTGCCACCAAATCAGCCACTCAGATCATAAAGTATTGTTAGAATAAACAAAGGTGATATTATGGTGACCCATATATGTCGCCACTTTCCTGATAAATCAACAAAACTTTTCCTTACAAACCAACAAAACTGCTAATTAATCGATACCTACTCCACTCAATCGATACCCTACAACCCCACCCTTCCATCTGATCGATACTTATGATAATTAATTATAATTATGGTGACAATAATAATTGAATTATGAGAATAATTAGGGTGACATAATAAACAGGTAAACGTTGATAATGACGAGATGAAACGTATATGATGATGATTATTTGATGATACATGATTAGGATAGATAACAGAATTTTTGATGATGATGATAGATTAATTAGGATGAAGATGTTAGGGTTATATAATGATCGTGATGATGAAGAAAATGGTGATGAAGACTATTTCGGTTTCACTGCAATGAATGGAGATAATGATATTGCTGTGATGATCGCGTAATTTTTTCTTCCTTTGTACTCCTACTGCCGTCGCGGGATATTAACATAAACCACAGACTATTTTGTACAGATACCTGCTATTGGGTCATAATTTACTAGTTGGGCTGGTGTATATTTGGCCGCATAATCTAATGTAATAGTTGGGTTGAGATTCTGTTGGGCTAAAACGAACTGGGCCAGAATATGGTGTTAGGTGATGTTGGGTATATGAATGATAATTGATAACGGGATTAAATAAAATCATGGTACGAATAATATCAGAAACACCAAACGGATCAGTTGGTTAAGGAGGGTGTTGGGTTAACGAGAGGTCGTGGGTTCGAGCCAGGGCACAAGCATTTGTTTTTAGAAAAAGCTTTAAAGGTAGTTTCAATATTATTATTATTTTTATTATTATTATTACTACTAATATTATTATTATTACTATTATTATTATGAACATAAGAATTATTATTATTAAAAATTATTATCATTATTATTATCATCATTATTTTTATTACTAGTATTATCATTATTATTATTTTTACAACAAATAAATATTATGCATATAAAAATTATACTTATAATAATATTACATATAATAAACATATTTTTTTTATATAACAAATGATGTATTTTTAATATAATATTTGTAGTGACCCGAACTTTTCCATGTTTATATATATTAAATGAAATTGATATTTACATGATTAAGTGTTTCCAACATGTTAAGCAATCAAACTTATTAAGACTTGATTAATTGGAATAGGTTTCATATAGACAAATGACCACCCAAGTTGACCGGCGATTCACGAACGTTAAAACTTGTAAAAACTATATGGTGACATATATATGAATATATATATAGTTAACATGATATTATGATAAGTAAACATATCATTAAGTATATTAACAATGAACTACATATGTAAAAACAAGACTACTAACTTAATGATTTTGAAACGAGACATACATGTAACGATTATCGTTGTAACGACATTTAATGTATATATATCATATTAAGATATATTAATACATCATGATATCATGATAATGTAATAATTTAACATCTCATTTGATTTAATAAACAATGGGTTAACAACATTTAACAAGATCGTTAACCTAAATGTTTCAAAACAACACTTACATGTAACGACTAACGATGACTTAACGACTCAGTTAAAATGTATATACATGTAGTGTTTTAATATGTATTCATACACTTTTGAAAGACTTTAAGACACTTATCAAAATACTTCTACTTAACAAAAATTCTTACAATTACATCCTCGTTCAGTTTCATCAACAATTCTACTCGTATGCACCTGTATTCGTACTCGTACAATACACAACTTTTAGATGTATGTAATATTGGTATATACACTCCAATTATCAGCTCTTAGCAGCCCATGTGAGTCACCTAACACATGTGGGAATCATCATTTGGCAACTAGCATGAAATATCTCATAAAATTACAAAAATATGAGTAATCATTCATGACTTATTTACATGAAAACAAAATTATATATCCTTTATATCTAATCCATACACCAACGACCAAAAACACCTACAAACACTTTCATTCTTCAATTTTCTTCATCTAATTGATCTCTCTCAAGTTCTATCTTCAAGTTCTAAGTGTTCTTCATAAATTCCAAAAGTTCTAGTTTCATAAAATCAAGAATACTTCCAAGATTGCAAGTTTACTTCCAAGTTTTCTAAATCCATTCCAAGTAATCATCCAAGATCAAGAAACCTTTGTTACTTACAGTAGGTTATCTTTCTAATACAAGGTAATAATCATATTCAAACTTTAATTCAATTTCTATAACTATAACAATCTTATTTCGAGTGGAAATCTTACTTGAAATTGTTTTCGTGTCATGATTCTGCTTCAAGAAATTTCAAGCCATCCAAGGATCCTTTGAAGCTAGATCCATTTTTCTCATTTCCAGTAGTTTTATCCAAGGAACTTGATATAGTAATGATGTTCATAACATCATTCGATTCATACATAAAAAGCTGTCTTATTCAACGTTATAAACTTGTAATCACTAGAACATAGTTTAGTTAATTCTAAACTTGTTCGCAAATAAAGTTAATCCTTCTAACTAGACTTTTAAAATCAACTAAACACATGTTCTATATCTATATGATATGCTAACTTAATGATTTAAAACCCGAAAACACGATAAACACCATAAAACTGGATATACGCCGTCGTAGTAAAACCGGGGGCTGTTTTGGTTGGGATAATTAAAAGCTAAGAAGAACTTTGATTTAAAAGCTATACTTCTGGAAAAATGATTTTTCTTATGAACATGAAACTATATCCAAAAATCATGGTTAAACTCAAAGTGAAAGTATGTTTTTCAAAATGGTCATCAAGATATCGTTCTTTCGACGAAAATGACTACCTCTTTCAAAAACGACTTGTAACTTGTATTTCAGACTATAAACTTATACTTTTTCTATTTAGATTCATAAAGTTAAGTTCAATACGAAATCATGGCCACCGGAATCACTCAAAACGGATAAGAAACGAAGAAATGGCGAGTAAAACAAGATTGATAAAAACTACTCATTTTACCTACGTGAAAGTTAGTAATCAATCTATTCCAACCATAACCTAATCAACTTATATTGTATATTATGTAATCTTGAGATACCATAGACACGTATACAATGTTTCGACCTATCATGTCGACCCATCTATATATATATTGCGGAACAACCATAGACACTCTATATGTGAATGTTGGAGTTAGCTATACAGGGTTGAGGTTGATTCCAAAATATATATATAGTTTGAGTTTTGATCAATACTGAGATACGTATACACTGGGTCGTGGATTGATTCAAGATAATATTTATCGATTTATTTCTGTACATCTAACTGTGGACAACTAGTTGTAGGTTACTAACGAGGACAGCTGACTTAATAAACTTAAAACATCAAAATGTATTAAAAGTATTGTAAATATATTTTGAACATACTTTGATATATATGTATATATTGTTATAGGTTCGTGAATCAACCAGTGGCCAAGTCTTACTTCCCGACGAAGTAAAAATCTGTGAAAGTGAGTTATAGTCCCACTTTTAAAATCTAATATTTTTGGGATGAGAATACATGCAAGTTTTATAAATGATTTACAAAATAGACACAAGTACGTGAAACTACATTCTATGGTTGAATTATCGAAATCGAATATGCCCCTTTTTATTAAGTCTGGTAATCTAAGAATTAGGGAACAGACACCCTAATTGACGCGAATCCTAAAGATAGATCTATTGGGCCTAACAAACCCCATCCAAAGTACCGGATGCTTTAGTACTTCGAAATTTATATCATATCCGAAGGGTGTCCCGGAATGATGGGGATATTCTTATATATGCATCTTGTTAATGTCGGTTACCAGGTGTTCACCATATGAATGATTTTTATCTCTATGTATGGGATGTGTATTGAAATATGAAATCTTGTGGTCTATTGTTACGATTTGATATATATAGGTTAAACCTATAACTCACCAACATTTTTGTTGACGTTTAAAGCATGTTTATTCTCAGGTGAATACTAAGAGCTTCCGCTGTTGCATACTAAAATAAGGACAAGATTTGGAGTCCATGTTTGTATGATATTGTGTAAAAACTGCATTCAAGAAACTGATTTCGATGTAACATATTTGTATTGTAAACCATTATGTAATGGTCGTGTGTAAACAGGATATTTTAGATTATCATTATTTGATAATCTACGTAAAGCTTTTTAAACCTTTATTTATGAAATAAAGGTTATGGTTTGTTTTAAAATGAATGCAGTCTTTGAAAAACGTCTCATATAGAGGTCAAAACCTCGCAAAGAAATCAATTAATATGGAACGTTTTTAATCAATAAGAACGGAACATTTCAGTTGGTATCCGAGCGTTGGTCTTAGAGAACCAGAATTTTGCATTAGTGTGTCTTATCGAGTTTGTTAGGATGCATTAGTGAGTCTGGACTTCGACCGTGTTTACTTCAAAAATGATTGCTTAACAAATTTTGTTGGAAACTATATATTTTTAACATGTGAATATTATGTGATATATTAATCTCTTAACGTGTTTGATATTATGTGATAGATGTCTACCTCTAGAACAAGTCCCATTGACTCACCTAATAATAATGAAGAGTCAAATGTAATTTGGAATGATTCGTGGACTGATTCACAAGTTCCCGAAGAGGAACCGGAAGAAGAATCGGAACCGGAAGAAGAATCGGAACCGGAGGAGGAGGAACCGGAAGAAGAAATAGAACCGGTGGGGGAAATAATAAAACGGTTAAGTAAAAGAAAATCCTCAACCAACCGACCAAGGTTAATTATGGTCAACGGTGTTTCCGCCAAGGAAGCAAAATATTGGGAGGATTACCAATTCTCTGATGAATCGGATCCCGACGAGGATTCCGATGATGTTATAGAAATTACCCCAACTGAATTTAAAAAGGCAAAAGAGAACAATAAGGGAAAGGGCATAAAAATAGAGAAATCTGATTCCAACCCCGATGAACTTTATATGTATCGTCAACACCCGTATTTCTTAAGTTGTAACAATAACCCGGGAACCTCTAAACCACCAGGTTTTTCTAAACCAATGTGGAAAACGACGACTTGTATTAGGGGAACATCATATATCCCTAGAAACTTGGCAAAACGAACCAAAACTGAAGAAGAAGAAACGAACGAGTCGGAATAAGATAGTTGTATTCGTGTGGTGTAATATATGTAATATAGCGTGCTTATGCTTTATGATATATGTAAAAATTACTTGTATTAATAAGTATTTTTTTATGAATCTAACTCTTGTCTATTTTACAGTATAAAAACACAAAATGGATAGACAACCCAATATTTTAAGAAACCTACCCGGAGACATGATTGATGAAATCTTGTCTAGAGTCGGTCAGAATTCTTCGGCACAACTATTTACGGCGAAATTAGTTTGTAAGACATTCGAAGAACGTTCCAAGAATGCCTTGGTTTATAAGAGACTTTCGTTTGAAAGATGGGGGATATCACATTGGGAAACCCATAAGTTACGATGTGTTTACTTTGACGCATATATTGCGGGGAACCAAGTGCTATTTTACGCAACGGGTTAAGAAATTATTTTGACTCAATGTATCCGAACATAGGACTTCATGATTTAGAAAAAGCGGCTAACATGCAACATAAAGAAGCATGTTATGCTTACGGTTTAGTAATGTTCGCTTCTCACCAAAGTGAGAACAAGAACATCGGGCTACAACTATTAAACAAAACATTTCCACAAGTAACGGACTCAGTAGTTGGGGTGAGAAACAAGGTTTTTAGATTGTTACGGGACTGTTGGACATTACGTAACCCTCGTCCCTTTGACAACGTTATAACACGCTGTCTTATCAACGGCCATAACGGTTATGTTCCACAAGACCAAGGATGGGAAGTAGTTCTAGTAAAACCAGAATGCATGACTTGTTTCTGGACGTATGAATTACGTGTCTTTATTGCCTTTGCTGAACGACTTGTGTACTAGCTAGAATTATCTTCACAACTATCTTGTATCAAAGTTATTGTGTGCTATATTTCATGCTTTATGTAAAATAAGCGGTATTGTAAGTTTGTAAAATATTGTATAAAAGTTTGAACGCGAAATATTATTATATTCAGTTTTTCATATAGAATTGTAGTAGTTGAATTGTATATTAGCTACTAAGTATGAACTTAACGGGTAGGTACTACCCGAATTTAAACTTATAAAATGCTAATATGAAGAAAAAGCTTTTATAAATGAGTTCATATTATGCTATAAAATACTATTAACTACTCTTAATATTCTGTATGATTAACTTGTTCCATTTGACTATTTTGAAGGAAATGGCACCGACTACTCGACACACTGTGAATATGAATGAAGAGGAATTCCGTACTTTTCTAGCTTCAAACATAGCCGCAGTACAGGCTGCGCTACATGCCAACAATAACTCCGAATCTAGCAATGCAGCTAACGGTGCAAGAAATCGTGTAGGATGCACCTACAAAGAATTCACTGCCTGCAAACCTTTGGAATTTGATGGAACCGAAGGACCGATCGGATTGAAATGGTGGACCGAGAAGGTCGAATCGATGTTTGCCATAAGTAAGTGTACTGAAGAGGACAAAGTGAAGTACGCTACGCATACCTTCACAGGTACTGCGTTAACATGGTGGAATACCTATCTAGAGCAAGTGGGACAAGATGATGCTTACGCACTACCGTGGTCAGCATTCAAGCACTTGATGAACGAGAAGTACCGTCCCAGAACCGAGGTCAATAAGCTCAAGACAGAACTTAGAGGGTTACGAACCCAAGGATTTGATATTACCACGTACGAAAGACGATTCACAGAATTGTGCCTATTGTGTCCGAGAGCGTTCAAAGATGAGGAAGAGAAGATCGACGCGTTTGTGAAAGGATTACCGGAAAGAATCCAAGAAGATATAAGTTCACACGAGCCTGCCTCCATACAACAGGCATGTAGAATGGCTCACAAACTAGTGAACCAGATTGAGGAAAGAATTAAAGAACAGGCAGCTGAAGAGGCCAATGTGAAGCAAGTCAAAAGAAAGTGGGAGGAAAACGGTGATAAGAATCACCAATACAACAACAACAACATCAATTACAACAATAATCGCAACAACTATCCCAACAATCGCAACATCAATCGCAACTACAACAAACGGCCCAACAACAACAACAACAACAACAACAGCAACTACAACAATCATCCCAACAACAATAACAACCGCAACAACAACAACAATCAGAAGCAGCTATTATAAAGGTGTGAAAAGTATCACTCGGGGTTCTGCACCAAATTTTGCAACAAGTGTAAAAGAAATGGTCATAGCGCGGCAAAGTGTGAGGTCTACGGACCAGGGGTTAACAGAACGAAAGGAACAAATGGTGTCGGAACGAGTAATGGCGGAGCAAGTAGTGTCAGAGCAAGTTATGCCAATGTAGTTTGTTATAAATGTGGAAAATCGGGCCACATTATTAGAAATTTCCCGAACCAGGAGAACACGAATGGACAAGGCCGTGGAAGAGTTTTCAATATTAATGCGGCAGAGGCACAGGAAGACCCGGAGCTTGTTACGGGTACGTTTCTTATTGACAATAAATCTGCTTACATTTTATTTGATTCGGGCGCGGATAGAAGCTATATGAGTAGAGATTTTTGTGCTAAATTAAGTTGTCCATTGACGCCGTTAGATAGTAAATTTTTACTCGAATTAGCAAACGGTAAATTAATTTCAGCAGATTATATATGCCGGAATCGAGAAATTAAACTGGGTAGCGAAATATTTAAGATTGATTTGATACCCGTAGAGTTAGGGAGTTTTGATGTAATAGTTGGCATGGACTGGCTGAAGAAGGTGAAAGCAGAGATCGTATGTTATAAAAATGCAATTCGCATTGTACGAGAAGAAGGAGAACCCTTATTGGTGTACGGAGAAAAGGGCAACATGAAGCTACATCTTATTAGTAATTTGAAGGCACAAAAACTAATAAGAAAAGGTTTCTATGCTGTTCTAGCACACGTCGAGAAAGTACAAACTGAAGAAAAGAGCATCAATGATGTTCCCGTCGTAAAAGAATTTCCCGATGTATTTCCGAAAGAATTACCGGGACTACCTCCACATACCAGGAGCTGCACCGATAGCTCGTGCTCCTTATAGACTCGCACCCAGCGAGATGAAAGAACTGTAAAGCTAACAGTAAGAACTATTAGAACGTGGTTTCATTCGACCAAGCACATCACCATGGGGAGCTCCTGTTTTGTTTGTCAAGAAGAAGGATGGTACATTTAGGTTGTGTATTGACTACAGAGAGTTAAACAAACTTACCATCAAAAACCGTTATCCACTACCGAGAATCGACGACTTATTTGATCAACTACAAGGCTCGTCTGTTTATTCAAAGATTGACTTACGTTCCGGGTATCATCAAATGCGGGTGAAAGAAGATGATATTCCAAAGACTGCTTTCAGAACACGTTACGATCATTACAAGTTTATGGTCATGCCGTTTGGTTTAACTAATGCACCAGCTGTGTTCATGGACCTTATGAACCGAGTGTGTGGACCATACCTTGACAAGTTTGTCATTGTTTTCATTGATGACATACTTATTTACTCAAAGAATGACCAAGAACACGGTGAACATTTGAGAAAGGTGTTAGAAGTATTGAGGAAGGAAGAATTGTACGCTAAGTTTTCAAAGTGTGCATTTTGGTTGGAAGAAGTTCAATTCCTCGGTCACATAGTGAACAAAGAAGGTATTAAGGTGGATCCGGCAAAGATAGAAACTGTTGAAAAGTGGGAAACCCCGAAAACTCCGAAACACATACGCCAGTTTTTAGGACTAGCTGGTTACTATAGAAGGTTCATCCAAGAGTTTTACAAAATAGCAAAACCCTTGACTGCATTAACGCATAAAGGGAAGAAATTTGAATGGAAGGATGAATAAGAGAAAGCGTTTCAGTTATTGAAGAAAAAGCTAACTACAACACCTATATTGTCATTGCCTGAAGGGAATGATGATTTTGTGATTTATTGTGACGCATCAAAGCAAGGTCTCGGTTGTGTATTAATGCAACGAACGAAGGTGATTGCTTATGCATCTAGACAATTGAAGATTCACGAACAAAATTATACGACTCATGATTTGGAATTAGGCGCAGTTGTTTTTGCATTAAAGACTTGGAGGCACTACTTATATGGGGTCAAAAGTATTATATATACCGACCACAAAAGTCTTCAACACATATTTAATTAGAAACAACTGAATATGAGGCAGCGTAGGTGGATTGAATTGTTGAATGATTACGACTTTGAGATTTGTTACCACCTTGGGAAGGCAAATGTGGTAGCCGACGCCTTGAGCAGGAAGGACAGAGAACCCATTCGAGTAAAATCTATGAATATAATAATTCACAATAACCTTACTACTCAAATAAAGGAGGCGCAACAAGGAGTTTTAAAAGAGGGAAATTTAAAGGATGAAATACCCAAAGGATCGGAGAAGCATCTTAATATTCAGGAAGACGGAACCCGGTATAGGGCTGAAAGGATTTGGGTACCAAAATTTGGAGATATGACAGAAATAGTACTTAGAGAAGCTCATAAAACCAGATACTCAATACATCCTGGAACGGGGAAGATGTACAAGGATCTCAAGAAACATTTTTGGTGGCCGGGTATGAAAGCCGATGTTGCTAAATACGTAGGAGAATGTTTGACGTGTTCTAAGGTTAAAGCTGAACATCAGAAACCATCAGGTCTACTACAACAACCTGAAATCCTGGAATGGAAATGGGAAAACATTACCATGGATTTCAGTACTAAATTGCCAAGGACTGCAAGTGGTTATGATACTATTTGGGTAATAGTTGATCGTCTCACCAAGTCAGCACACTTTCTGCCATTAAGAGAAGATGACAAGATGGATAAGTTAGCATGACTGTATTTGAAGGAAGTCGTCTCCAGACATGGAATACCAATCTCTATTATCTCTGATAGGGATGGCAGATTTATTTCAAGATTCTGGCAGACATTACAACAAGCATTAGGAACTCGTCTAGACATGAGTACTGCCAATCATCCACAAACTAATGGGCAGAGCAAAAGGACGATACAAATGCTTGAAAACATGCTACGAGCATGTGTTATTGATTTCGGAAACAGTTGGGATCGACACCTACCGCTAGCAGAATTTTCCTACAACAACAGTTATCATTCTAGTATTGAGATGGCGCCGTTTGAGGCACTTTATGGTAGAAAGTGCAGGTCTCTGATTTGTTGGAGTGAAGTGGGGGATAGACAGATTACGGGTCCGGAGATAATACAAGAAACTACTGAGAAGATCATCCAAATTCAACAACGGTTGAAAACCGCCCAAAGTCGACAAAAGAGCTACGCCGACATTAAAAGAAAAGATATAGAATTTGAAATTGGAGAGATGGTCATGCTTAAGGTTGCACCTTGGAAAGGTGTTGTTCGATTTGGTAAACGAGGGAAATTAAATCCAAGGTATATTGGACCATTCAAGATTATTGATCGTGTCGGACCAGTAGCTTACCGACTTGAGTTACCTCAACAACTCGTGGCTGTACATAACACTTTCCACGTCTCAAATTTGAAGAAATGTTTTGCTAAAGAAGATCTCACTATTCCGTTGGACGAAATCCAAATCAATGAAAAACTTCAATTCATCGAAGAACCCGTTGAAATAATGGATCGTGAGGTTAAGAGACTTAAACAAAACAAGATACCGATTGTTAAGGTTCGATGGAATGCTCGTAGAGGACCCGAGTTCACCTGGGAGCATGAAGATCAGATGAAGAAGAAATACCCGCATCTATTTCTAGAAGATTCGTCAACACTTTCAACAGCTTAAAATTTCGGGACGAAATTTATTTAACGGGTAGGTACTGTAGTGACCCAAACTTTTCCATGTTTATATATATTAAATGAAATTGATATTTACATGATTAAGTGTTTCCAACATGTTAAGCAATCAAACTTATTAAGACTTGATTAATTGGAATAGGTTTCATATAGACAAATGACCACCCAAGTTGACCGGCGATTCACGAACGTTAAAACTTGTAAAAACTATATGATGACATATATATGGATATATATATATATATATATATATATATAGTTAACATGATATTATGATAAGTAAACATATCATTAAGTATATTAACAATGAACTACATATGTAAAAACAAGACTACTAACTTAATGATTTTGAAACGAGACATACATGTAACGATTATCGTTGTAACGACATTTAATGTATATATATCATATTAAGATATATTAATACATCATGATATCATGATAATGTAATAATTTAACATCTCATTTGATTTAATAAACAATGGGTTAACAACATTTAACAAGATCGTTAACCTAAAGGTTTCAAAACAACACTTACATGTAACGACTAACGATGACTTAACGACTCAGTTAAAATGTATATACATGTAGTGTTTTAATATGTATTCATACACTTTTGAAAGACTTTAAGACACTTATCAAAATACTTCTACTTAACAAAAATTCTTACAATTACATCCTCGTTCGGTTTCATCAACAATTCTACTCGTATGCACCCGTATTCGTACTCGTACAATACACAGCTTTTAGATGTATGTACTATTGGTATATACACTCCAATGATCAGCTCTTAGTAGCCCATGTGAGTCACCTAACATATGTGGGAACCATCATTTGGCAACTAGATTTAAATATCTCATAAAATTACAAAAATATGAGTAATCATTCATGACTTATTTACATGAAAACAAAATTATATATCCTTTATATCTAATCCATACACCAACGACCAAAAACACCTACAAACACTTTCATTCTTCAATTTTCTTCATCTAATTGATCTCTCTCAAGTTCTATCTTCAAGTTCTAAGTGTTCTTCATAAATTCCAAAAGTTCTAGTTTCCTAAAATCAAGAATACTTCCAAGATTGCAAGTTTACTTCCAAGTTTTCTAAATCCATTCCAAGTAATCATCCAAGATCAAGAAACCTTTGTTACTTATAGTAGGTTATCTTTATAATACAAGGTAATAATCATATTCAAACTTTAATTCAATTTCTATAACTATAACAATCTTATTTCGAGTGGAAATCTTACTTGAAATTGTTTTCGTGTCATGATTCTGCTTCAAGAACTTTCAAGCCATCCAAGGATCCTTTGAAGCTAGATCCATTTTTTTCATTTCTAGTAGGTTTATCCAAGGAACTTGAGGTAGTAATGATGTTCATAACATCATTCGATTCATACATAAAAAGCTGTCTTATTCAACGTTATAAACTTGTAATCACTAGAACATAGTTTAGTTAATTCTAAACTTGTTCGCAAATAAAGTTAATCCTTCTAAATAGACTTTTAAAATCAACTAAACACATGTTCTATATCTATATTATATGCTAACTTAATGATTTAAAACCCGGAAACACGATAAACACCATAAAACTGGATATACGCCGTCGTAGTAAAACCGGGGGCTGTTTTGGTTGGGATAATTAAAAGCTAAGAAGAACTTTGATTTAAAAGCTATACTTCTGGAAAAATGAATTTTCTTATGAACATGAAACTATATCCAAAAATCATGGTTAAACTCAAAGTGAAAGTATGTTTTTCAAAATGGTCATCAAGATGTCGTTCTTTCGACAGAAATGACTACCTCTTTTAAAAATGACTTGTAACTTGTATTTCCGACTATAAACTTATACTTTTTCTATTTAGATTCATAAATTTAAGTTCAATACGAAACCATGGCTACCGTATTCACTCAAAACGGATTAGAAACGAAGAAATGGCGAATAAAACAAGATTGATAAAAACTACTCATTTTACCTACGTGAAAGTTAGTAATAAATCTATTCCAACCATAACCTAATCAACTTATATTGTATATTATGTAATCTTGAGATACCATAGACACGTATATAATGTTTCGACCTATCATGTCGACCCATCTATATATATATATATTGCGGAACAACCATAGACACTCTATTTGTGAATGTTGGAGTTAGCTATACAGGGTTGAGGTTGATTCCAAAATATATATAGTTTGAGTTGTGATCAATACTGAGATACGTATACACTGGGTCATGGATTGATTCAAGATAATATTTATAGATTTATTTCTGTACATCTAACTGTAGACAACTAGTTGTAGGTTACTAACGAGGACAGCTGACTTAATAAACTTAAAACATCAAAATGTATTAAAAGTATTGTAAATATATTTTGAACATACTTTGATATATATGTATATATTGTTATAGGTTCTTGAATCAACCAATGGCCAAGTCTTACTTCACGACGAAGTAAAAATCTGTGAAAGTGAGTTATAGTCCCACTTTTAAAATCTAATATTTTTGGGATGAGAATACATGCAGGTTTTATAAATGATTTACAAAATAGACACAAGTACGTGAAACTACATTCTATGGTTGAATTATCGAAATCGAATATGCCCCTTTTTATTAAGTCTGGTAATCTAAGAATTAGGGAACAGACACCCTAATTGACGCGAATCCTAAAGATAGATCTATTGGGCCTAACAAACCCCATCCAAAGTACCGGATGCTTTAGTACTTCGAAATTTATATCATATCCGAAGGGTGTCCCGGAATGATGGGGATATTCTTATATATGCATCTTGTTAATGTCGGTTACCAGGTATTCACTATATGAATGATTTTTATCTCTATGTATGGGATGTGTATTGAAATATGAAATCTTGTGGTCTATTGTTACGATTTGATATATATAGGTTAAACCTATAACTCACCAACATTTTTGTTGACGTTTAAAGCATGTTTATTCTTAGGTGAATACTAAGAGCTTCCGCTGTTGCATACTAAAATAAGGACAAGATTTGGAGTCCATGTTTGTATGATATTGTGTAACTGCATTCAAGAAACTGATTTCGATGTAACATATTTGTATTGTAAACCATTATGTAATGGTCGTGTGTAAACAGGATATTTTAGATTATCATTATTTGATAATCTACGTAAATCTTTTTAAACCTTTATTTATGAAATAAAGGTTATGGTTTGTTTTAAAATGAATGCAGTCTTTGAAAAACGTCTCATATAGAGGTCAAAAGCTCGCAACGAAATCAATTAATATGGAACGTTTTTAATCAATAAGAACGGGACATTTCAATATTAGTCATATATAAATATTAATATAACTATATAAATATTAGTCATTTTTAAAGATACATACAAATTAAATATATATAATATATAATTTAAGATATAATAAATTTGTTCGATTACAAATATATGTGTTAATATATATAAATTATATAGGTTCGTGAATCCGAGACCAACTCTACAATTGTTAAATGACGTCATATGTATTTTTACTACAAAATACAGTATGGTGAGTTCATTTGCTCCCTTTTACTCTTTAAATTTTTGGGACTGAGAATACATACGTTGTTTTTACAAGTGCTTTATTAAATGCTTTTGAAATATATTTAGAACTGTGAATACATGAAATGCTTTTATAAATGTTTGACGTGATAGACACAAACAAAACATTCCTCGAATGAATTATTATGCAGACAGAAGTTCTGTGGATTATTATTGAATTATGTGGACATGATAATTGCCACCATTGAATTATGTGGACATGATAATTGCCACCATTGAATTATGTAGACATGATAATTGCCACCAATTGATATGAATGTTATGTATCGAGAGAATGATTTTATACACAGGTTATGTGTATGTTATTTTTGTGCACGAGATATGTGTATGGTTACTAAGATTTATGAAAAATGGTTGCGTACACGAAAATGTGAACTGTATTTAAAAGATATCGCATGTACATTACAGGTGGGTATAGGATTCGGGCCCATTTGTACCATGCAGGATTTAAATCTTGTGGTCTATCAAAATGATGAATTTTATTCTTTTATTATAAACCTATGAACTCACCAACCTTTTGGTTGACACTTGAAAGCATGTTTATTCTCAGGTATGAAAGAAATCTTCCGCTGTGCATTTGCTCATTGTAAAGTCATTATTTGGAGTCGATCATCGCAATGGAACCAGATGTTGGTGACTTCGTCCAGATGGATTAGGACGGGGTATGACATGTGGTATCAGAGCGGTGGTCTTAGCGAACCGGGTCTTGCATTAGTGTGCCTAACTGATAGTTGTTTAGATGCATTAGTGAGTCTGGACTTCGACCGTGTCTGCATGTAAAAAGTTTTGCTTATCATTTAGTGTCGAAAAATTATTTGCTTATCATCCTTAAAGTCTAGACACGTCTTACTGCCTCTATTGCATAGACAGTGTATAGATAAATTCATATCTTAGCGTATCTGTTATTGTTACCTTTGCCTGACAGCTTCTGTAGATTCCTCCGTAACTTAAAGGATTTTAGTATTATATATGCATATGTAAATTATGTATTGCAGGATACTAATCTACATCCTATAATCTATTTCTTATCGAAAATCCTTCATCTGATTATACGAGGTGAATCCCTCAACTAGTTCGAGTCCCTTAGATTCCGATAGCTATTCCGATAGTTATTCCGACAGCTATTCCGACATGGATATTCACCTAAGCTCCGAAGGCAGTGTAACCGGAATGGATCAACCAATCAGCCATCATCAATTCTGAAAGAATTGGGGCTGAGTTCGTAGTCGACTTAATCAATGGAGACGCGAAGAAGGCGATCCTTTCCACCAACCGAACTCACCTCTTGACGAAAAATCTGAAGCACTTACCGGCGAACCTGTTCGAAACACCATTTTCTCTCTCATTTCCAGAGTATTTCGACACGATTATATTCTATCCACAATTCAAAACTTTATTCATCCGCTTGTTCCGACCGACAATCATCCCGGAATAATATAAGAAGTCAACGAACTTCGCACCCGAGTTGTAGCCTTGGAAAATATGGTGCAAAATGTACCAGTTTCAGCAACATCACCGGCACCAAAAGTACCATCAGTAACAATACCAGTACCATCCACAATCCATGCCTCAACATTTCAATCTGCACCTCGAGCATAATCATCGTTCTACATGATGTTCTACATCATTTATCTTCGTACGACATGGCAATTATGTAATCTCTAATGTTTTAGAGATTATATATTCTTGTTCTAACGGTAAATCAAATGAGTTTAATATCATATTAACTCATTAAATCCATGATTACATCTGAAGAAAATATATATGTATATATGTTTTCATAAAGATTGTAATTAAAAATTCTTTTGTAAAAACTGTTAATGGTGAAAATATTTTAACGGGTAGGTAATACCCGAGGAATATTTAGATTTCACATTAATAAGTTACACTGTACATTCTTCGAATCTGATTCAACAGTCATTTACTATCCTACTTACATCCACAGATATACGAATCCGTTCACCTCAGAATAACCATTGTCATTCAATTTCATATTTGGATTTTGACCTTTCATAATCCAACAAGTGGCATAATGAAGAAAACATTTGACAAAATAAAATTTGTTAGAAACAAACAAATTAACCATGAGAAAATTTTGTTAAGAATCCACGCTAACAAAATCCTAGCTAACTGTTCCTAGCTAACTATTAATTCCTTATTACATTTTATTATCGCAATTTATTTATCGCAGTTTATTTATCGCAATTTTAATTCTTGCAATTTTATTTATCGTCATTTAATTTCTGTTATTTTAATTTACGCACTTTATTTATCGTCATTAAAATACTGTTATGTACGCACTTTAAATATCGGGACACGTATACAAGGTTTTGACATATCATATCGACGCATCTATATATATTATTTGGAATAACCATAGACACTCTATATGCAGTAATGCTGAAGTTAGCTATACAGGGTTGAGGTTGATTCTACAATAATATATATAGTTTGAGTTGTGATCGAGTCTGAGACATGTACACGGGTCACGATACGTATTAATTAATTCGAATATTATATATTAAACTATATATGAATTATTGGACTGTTAACTGTGGACTATCGACTGTGGACTAATAACATTGAACAATTAAAATGAATTAAAAATATTGATAATAACGTATGAAACTAAATATTTCTTCAAATTTGCCACTTGATTTCATCTTAAACCTCATTTGTATCTTGACAATTCCAATCTGCGTACAAACCATTCATGATTCTTGAAAACACATCAATCGAGAGGATGAACGACCGTACTTCATCTACGGAAGAAAAGATTGATGCATATAGTCATGCACCTGAAAACACTCAGAACCTGAGTAAACGTTTAACACGTCTCTGTGTTAGCTCCTTTGGCATTGCTATTATCGAAAATAACATTGCATTTTTTTTTTCAAATTAGCCAATTTTATCACAGCTCCAGCAAGTCAACTTCAACTTTTCTTTCGAAACAACCGTATTATAACCTTAATATATATGCGTGCTCTTTTATTGTTACTGGGAAACCTTTTATATTTCACCATATTACCATCAGCGTTTAATCATCTAAAAACACAATTATCTTAAAATCACCTCGGATTGATAACCGATGATTCAGATATGGTAGCATTAAATGCAGAGGAAACAACAAAATCGTAGATGGTCTAAACAGCCAAAAGTTTGATAATAAAGAATGGAATGTTAGGAACGCTCGATAGAAAATTTGGTACTGAAAAACAGATTGAGCTAACCATGAAAGAGACTCTGAACAAATCACAAGGACTAAACTTGTACATACAGAATCTTGATGATTCTGTTTCTAATAAAATCTTTAGCGAATACCTTGCTCCTTAATCTCTCTAAATCATCGTGAATGAATTTCTTCATCACAATTTGATCCTAAAATTCTAAGATATTATCGTATCTTTCATGATAAATATCCTCAATATTTATGAAGATATCTTCATAAATATTCTCGTCCGATATTAATTATCTCTCTGCGCTATCTGTGATATATCATAAAAGGAAACCATTTTAGTTTCTAAATTCTGAAAAGAAAAAAAAAAATTTTGAACTTAAATTATGAATGACTTCTGGAGTAGTGTTGGAAATTGATGCATGAGTTAGTATAATATAATGACACTTGATCAACGTGATTATATTACAGTAAGTCATGCTGAGTTTCTAAATGGAACATGATGATTCACAGATTATAACATCATCATGTGTCATGTTACATAACTCTTTCATTCTGATTAACTTCTAAACATATCAAGAAAAATATATTCTCGATAGTTCTATTCTCAGTGATTCTGGAAATTTGACAAATCAAATCGTGCTATTACGTTCTTTATTGTTTAGAACATTAAGCTCATTCGAAACTCCACACCTATGAATTCTGGACCGTTACTTGCGAAAAGAAAACAAAAGCATGAAGTTTCGAAATAGAAAGGGGGTATAAATCGTAGCAAATAGGAGAGAGCATTAACTGTGGATGACAATGATTATAGGAGACAGAAGCAGGGACATCGAAATATAAGGGAAGACATAAAACTCAACAACAACTCAGAAATTACAAACTGTGGATATTAATATGAATAGCAATATAAAAACACGGTAGAATTAAGAATAGAATCACCCCAAAGTAATAATAGAAGGAAACAAAATTTTCTAGTGGAAGATTGAAAAGAAGGATGATAGAAATGATAATTAGGAAAATATCAAGGATTAGAACGGGATTAAGCATTTTCACAATTGTTTGGAGGAAGAATTAAGAAATAAAGTATAGGAATGATGAGAATAATGGAACAAAAGAGTTTAATTTATAATGGAAATATCAGACAGAGTAATCAAAGCAGATCACCGTATTAATTATAGAGATCCTAAATTCCTTATTCGCCGAAGAAATCAAATCTTTTAGATTTCAAAGATTTTCTTTAAATCTATTGAATTCCGGAATTCAACCAAGACAACGTCAAAAGCTAAGACGCACCTTATTTTTTCTAAATTCAACCCTCTACGTCAAAAGTTAAGACGAATATTTATTTCTTCATTTCACTCTGTTGTGATAACTTCACTCGTACGCTTCGAGTAATCGAATCGTTTTATCCATATTACTCAATGATGATAAAACTCGATCTATCAACTCATATTCATCATGAAAACATTTTTAGTGTTAGTCATGACCACCTCGATCAAATTTCGGGATGAAATTTCTTTAACGGGTAGGTACTGTGACGACCAGGAAATTTCCGACCAAATTTAAACTTAATCTTAATATGAACTCGACATGATAAGCAAAGTCTGTTAGATTGCGTCTCAAAAATTTGAACTGTTTCATTTACCTTTGACTGTGCTTGACGATTCACGAACATTGATATGTATATAGATATGGTATAATAAATAGTAATATATTATATGTAATTATAAGTTAAAATTTTAATTACTATATTAACATTATTATCATTAATTTCATTAATATTACTATTAATATTAATATTAATAATTGTATCATTAATATTATTATATCAAGTATATATACATATGAAATTTGATAAGTAGAAGTTGTTAAATTATTATTATTAATATTATTATCATTATTATTAATTCTATTATTATCATTAGTATTAAGTATTATTTTCATTAATATCATTATTATTTTTATAATTAATATTACTTTATTATTATTAGTATATTTTTATTATTAACAGTATTATTATTAATATGTTTATTTAATAATAATATTAAATATTATATATATTATTAAAAAATAAATAAATAAATAAAGGAATATAATATGTATTATATCTTTATCAATTTCAACTCCCTTTTCTTTGCCCGTGATTTCTTGTCGATTTCAGTATTACTACAGACAATAAATTAATCCAATCATATTACATCATCCAATGTACACTAAAACATTATTAAACCACCCCATACCCACTATTGTTGAATCACAAAACCACATAATCAAACACCACTTTTCAGTTTCCTTTCTACTTCATGAACACCACCGTCACCCATTTCCTCAACCTTCATAAACACACTTAAGCTTTGCTGCATAATCCGAGAACTTTCAAAATCAATTATGTCTCTACTGTTTGATCATCACCTTTACTCACCCAATCGTGATCCACCAACACACTCATTATATATTTTTGCCACTATGATTGTTTTAATGTTACAACTATCAAACATCACCACCATGAACCTATGAGAAACCTATTGTTATTATCATCGTACTATGCTCATGTTTTTCTGCTTTCGTTGGATTGACACAAAGCTACAACTTTTTCAATTGAAACTACCGCCACTACTCATTTTATTCTGGTAATAGATCGATTCATAAAAACTCTAAACCACACGCACTTCATCAAACCCAATTAGTCTATTTTATGTTGAACGATCCAAAACCCCAAAAGAAGAACCCATTTCTGTCTCAACTATAAAGGCTACAACATCACCATCACCACCCTTGTTGTAACCTACTTCTTCTTTTTGTTTCCATCAAGAACCACACCACAAAGAACCTTGTTGAAATTTATGTTTCTGTTTGAAAAGCACTAAACAAATCGACTGCACCTGTATATATATTTTTTTCTTCTTGATTTAAGTTATGTGTTCTATTTTCTAGTTTAAATAGATGTACGAACAAATAACCCACTTGCAAGCCTATGACAACCACTTGATGAATAATAAATCGATAAAGGGATTAGCATGCGTGTACCAATTCTGTTCGAAGATATCCCATTTGTTTTATCTTCTTTTCGCCACCAAATCAGCCACTCAGATTATAAAGTATTGTTAGAATAAACAAAGGTGATATTATGGTGACCCATATATGTCGCCACTTTCCTGATAAATCAACAAAACTTTTCCTTACAAACCAACAAAACTGCTAATTAATCAATACCTACTCCACTCAATCGATACCCTACAACCCCACCCTTCCATCTGATCGATACTTATGATAATTAATTATAATTATGGTGACGATAATAATTGAATTATGAGAATAATTAGGGTGACATAATAAACAGGTAAACGTCGATAATGACGAGATGAAACGTATATGATGATGATTATTTGATGATACATGATTAGGATAGATAACAGAATTTTTGATGATGATGATAGATTAATTAGGATGAAGATGTTAGGGTTATATAATGATCGTGATGATGAAGAAAATGGTGATGAAGACTATTTCGGTTTCACTGCAATGAATGGAGATAATGATATTGCTGTGATGATCGCGTAATTTTTTCTTCCTTTGTACTCCTACTGCCGTCGCAGGATATCAACATAAACCACAGACTGTTTTGTACAGATACCTACTATTGGGTCATAATTTACTAGTTGGGCTGGTGTATATTTGGCCGTATAATCTAATGTAATGGTTGGGTTGAGATTCTGTTGGGCCAAAACGAACTGGGCCAGAATATGGTGTTAGGTGATGTTGGGTATATGAATGATAATTGATAACGGGATTAAATAAAATCATGGTACGAATAATATCAGAAACACCAAACGGATCAGTTGGTTAAGGAGGGTGTTGGGTTAACGAGAGGTCGTGGGTTCGAGCCAGGGCACAAGCATTTATTTTTAGAAAAAGCTTTAAAGGTAGTTTCAATATTATTATTATTTTTATTATTATTATTACTATTAATATTATTATTATTATTACTATTATTATTATATTATGAACATAAGAATTATTATTATTAAAAATTATTATCATTATTATTATCATCATTATTTTTATTACTAGTATTATCATTATTATTATTTTTACAACAAATAAATATTATGCATATAAAAATTATACTTATAATAATATTACATATAATAAACATATTTTTTTATATAAAAATGATGTATTTTTAATATAATATTAGTCATATATAAATATTAATATAACTATATAAATATAAGTCATTTTTAAAGATACATACAAATTAAATATATATAATATATAATTTAAGATATAATAAATTAGTTCGATTACAAATATATGTGTTAATATATATAAATTATATAGGTTCGTGAATCCGAGACCAACTCTACAATTGTTAAATGACGTCATATGTATTTTTACTACAAAATACAGTATGGTGAGTTCATTTGCTCCCTTTTACTCTTTAAATTTTTAGGACTGAGAATACATGCGCTGTTTTTACAACTGCTTTATTAAATGCTTTTGAAATATATTTTGAACTGTGAATTCATGAAATGCTTTTATAAATGTTTGACGTGATAGACACAAACAAAACATTCCTCGAATGAATTATTATGCATACAGAAGTTCTGTGGATTATTATTGAATTATGTGAACATGATAATTGCCACCATTGAATTATGTGGACATGATAATTGCCACCATTGAATTATGTGGACATGATAATTGCCACCAATTGATATGAATGTTATGTATCGAGAGAATGATTTTATACACAGGTTATGTGTATGTTATTTTTGTGCACGAGATATGTGTATGGTTACTAAGATTTATGAAAAATGGTTGCGTACACGAGAAATGTGAACTGTATTTAAAAGATATCGCATGTACATTACAGGTGGGTATAGGATTCGGGCCCATTTGTACCATGCAGGATTTAAATCTTGTGGTCTATCAAAATGATGAATTTTATTGTTTTATTATAAACCTATGAACTCACCAACCTTTTGATTGACACTTGAAAGCATGTTTATTCTCAGGTATGAAAGAATTCTTCCGCTGTGCATTTGCTCATTGTAAAGTCATTATTTGGAGTCGATCATCGCAATGGAACCAGATGTTGGTGACTTCGTCCAGACGGATTAGGACGGCGTATGTAGTGACCCGAACTTTTCCATGTTTATATATATTAATTGAGATTTATATTTACATGACTAAATGTTTCCAATGTGTTAAGCAATCAAACTTGTTAAGACTTGATTAAATGAAATAAGGTTCATATAGACAATTGATCACCCAAGTTGATCGGCGATTCACGAACGTTATAAAATTGTAAAAACTACATGTTGTGGTATATATGGACATATATATATGGTTGACATAAGATTATGACGAGTAAGTATCTCACTAAATATATTAACAATGTGTGATATACATAAGAAATGAGATTACTAAGTTAAGAAACTCGAAATGATATATATAACGATTATCGTTATGATAACGTCTACTAAATACATATGTATCATATTAAGATATTGATACACTATATTTAACATGATAAAATGATATTTAAATATATCATTAAGTGTGTTAACAATGAACTACATATGTAAAAACAAGACTACTAACTCAAGAATTGCGAAACGAGACTTATATGTAACGATTATCGTTGTAACGATATTTTAATGTATATATCATATTAAGAGATATTCATACATCATAATATCATGATAATATAATAATTTAACATCTCATTTTATATAATAAACATTGGGTTAACAACATTAATTGAGATCGTTAACTTAAAGGTTTCAAAACAACACTTACATGTAACGACTAACGAAGACTTAACGACTCCATTAGAATGTATATACATGTTGTGTTTTGATATGTATTCTTACACTTTTGAAAGACTTCAAGACACATATCAAAGTACTTCTACTTAACAAAAATGCTTACAATTACATCCTCGTTCAGTTTCATCAACAATTCTACTCGTATGCACCCGTATTCATACTCGTACAATACACAGCTTTTAGATGTATGTACTATTGGTATATACACTCCAATGATCAGCTCTTAGCAGCCCATGTGAGTCACCTAACACATGTGAGAACCATCATTTGGCAACTAGCATGAAATATCTCATAAAATTACAAAAATATGAGTAATCATTCATGACTTATTTACATGAAAACAAAATTACATATCCTTTATATCTAATCCATATACCAACGACCAAAAACACCTACAACACTTTAATTCTTCAATTTTCTTCATATAATTGATCTCTCTCAAGTTCCATCTTCAAGTTCTAAGTGTTCTTCATAAATTCCATAAGTATAGTTTCATAAAAATCAAGAATACTTCCAAGTTTGCAAGTCTACCTCCAAGTTTTCTAATCCATTCCAAGTAATCATCTAAGATCAAGGAACCTTTGTTATTTATAGTAGGTTATATTTTTAATTCAAGGTAATATTCATATTCAAACTTTGATTCAATTTCTACAACTATAACAATCTTATTTCGAGTGAAAATCTTACTTGAACTGTTTTCGTGTCATGATTCTGTTTCAAGAACTTTCAAACCATCCAAGGATCCTTTGAAGCTAGATCCATTTTTTTCATTTCCAGTAGTTTTATACAGAAAACTTGAGGTAGTAATGATGTTCATAACATCATTCGATTCGTACATATAAAGCTATCTTATTCGAAGGTTTAAACTTGTAATCACTAGAACATAGTTTAGTTAATTCTAAACTTGTTCGCAAACAAAAGTTAATCCTTCTAACTTGACTTTTAAAAACAACTAAACACATGTTCTATATCTATATGATATGCTAACTTAATGATTTAAAACCTGGAAACACGATGAACACCATAAAATCGGATATACGCCGTCGTAGTGAAACCGGGGGCTGTTTTGGTTTGGATAATTAAAAACTATGATAAACTTTGATTTAAAAGTTGTTCTTCTGGGAAAATTAATTTTCATATGAACATGAAACTACATCCAAAAATCTTGGTTAAACTCAAAGTGAAAGTATGTTTTTCAAAATGGTCATCAAGATATCGTTCTTTCGACGGAAATGACTACCTCTTTAGTAATTGACATGTAACTTAAATTTCTGACTATAAACCTATACTTTTTCTATTTGGATTCTTAAATTAGAGTTCAATATGAAACCATAGCAATTTGATTCACTCAAAACGGATTTAAAATGAAGAAGTTATGGGTAAAACAAAATTGGATATTTATGATCTTTTTAGCTACGGGAAATGTTTAACAAATCTATACAAATCATATCCTAGCTAACTTATATTATATTATACATGTATTCTAATATATTATGTAATCTTGGGATACCATAGACACGTATGCAAATGTTTTGACATATCATATCGACCCATGTATATATATTATTTGGAACAACCATAGACACTCTATATGCAGTAATGTTGGAGTTAGCTATACAGGGTTGAGGTTGATTCCAAAAATATATATACTTTGAGTTGTGATCTAGCCTGAGACGTGTATACACTGGGTCGTGGATTGATTCAAGATAATATATATCGATTTATTTCTGTACATCTAACTGTGGACAACTAGTTGTAGGTTACTAACGAGGACAGCTGACTTAATACACTCAAATCTTTAAAACATAATAAAAATGGTTGTAATTATATTTTGATCATACTTTGATACATATGTACATTTTTGTATAGGTTCGTGAATCGATCCGTGGCCAAGTCTTATTTCCGAGGAAGGAAATATCCGTGAAAGTGAGTTATAGTCCCACTTTTAAAATCTAATATTTTTGGGATGAGAATACATGCAGGTTTTATAAATGATTTACAAAATAGACACAAGTACGTGAAACAACATTCTATGGTTGAATTATCGAAATCGAATATGCCCCTTTTTATTAAGTCTGGTAATCTAAGAATTAGGGAACAGACACCCTAATTGACGCGAATCCTAAAGATAGATCTATTGGGCCTAACAAACCCCATCCAAAGTACCGGATGCTTTAGTACTTCGAAATTTATATCATATCCGAAGGGTGTCCCGGAATGATGGGGATATTCTTATATATGCATCTTGTTAATGTCGGTTACCAGGTGTTCACCATATGAATGATTTTTATCTCTATGTGTGGGATGTGTATTGAAATATGAAATCTTGTGGTCTATTGTTACGATTTGATATATATAGGTTAAACCTATAACTCACCAACATTTTTGTTGACGTTTAAAGCATGTTTATTCTTAGGTGAATACTAAGAGCTTCCGCTGTTGCATACTAAAATAAGGACAAGATTTGGAGTCCATGTTTGTATGATATTGTGTAAAAACTGCATTCAAGAAACATATGTCGATGTAATATATTTCTATTGTAAACCATTATGTAATGGTCGTGTGTAAACAGTATATTTTAGATTATCATTATTTGATAATCAACGTAATATTTTTAAAACCTTTATTGATAAAATAAAGGTTATGGTTGTTTTAAAAATGAATGCAGTCTTTGAAAAACGTCTCATATAGAGGTCAAAACCTCGCAACGAAATCAATTAATATGGAACGTTTATAATCAAAATGAACGGGACATTTTAGTTGGTATCCGAGCGTTGGTCTTAGAGAACCATAAAATTTGCATTAGTGTGTCTTATCGAGTTTGTTAGGATGCATTAGTGAGTCTGGACTTCGACCGTGTTTTCTTTAAAAATGATTGCTTAACATTTTTGTTGGAAACTATATATTATTAACATGTAAATATTATGTGATATATTAATCTCTTAACATGTTTGATATTGTGTGATAGATGTCTACCTCTAGCACAAATCCCATTGGCTCACCTAATAATAACGAAGAGTCGAATATATATTGGCAAGATTCACAAGTTCCCAAAGAACCGGAAGAAGAGGAAACGGAACCGGAAGAAGAGGAATCGGAAGAAGAAGAGGTTCCGGAAGGGGGAATAGTAGGAACCACAGAAAACCGGTCAAATAAAAGAAAATCCTCAACCAATGGACCAAAGTTAATAATGGTCAATGGTGTTTCCTCTAAGGAAGCAAAATATTGGGAAAATTACCAATTTTCCGATGAACCGGATCCTGATGAGGATTACGATGATATTATAGAAATTACCCCGACCCAATTTAATGAGGCAAAAGAAAATAATAAGGGAAAAGGCATCAAAATAGAGAAATCTGATTCCGACCCCGATGAACTTTATATGTACCGTCAACACCCGTATTTTCAATATCGTGACAATAATCCGGGAACCTCTAAACCACCAGGTTTTTCTAAACCAATGTGGAAAACGACGACTCGTATTAGAGGAACATCATATATCCCTAGAAGATTAGGAAAAAGAACCAAGTCCGAAGAAGAAGAAACCAGTGATTCAGATTAGAGGGGTGTGAGCATGTTATGTAATAAATGTATTGTAGTGTGCTTGTACTTTTATGTTCTATGTAAAAATTTCTTGTATTGTTTGTTTTTACGAATCTAATCCTTGTCTATTTTACAGTATAAAAACAAAATAGACGTTAAGGGTAGACAACCGAATATTTTAGAAGACCTACCAGAGGATATGATTGAGGAAATCTTGTCTAGAGTCGGTCAGAATTCATCAGCACATTTAGTTATGGCAAAATTAACTTGTCAAACATTTGAAAGACTTTCCAGAAATGCCTTAGTTTATAAAAGGCTTTCCTTTGATAGGTGGGGTATATCAAATTGGGGAGACTTTAAGTTACGCCGTGTTTTCTTTAAAGCGTTAAATGCGGGGAACCCAAATGCAATTTTACGCTACGGGTTAAGAACCTATTTTGACTCAACATATCCCAACATAGGATTTCGTGAATTAGAAAGAGCTTCTAACATGCAACATAAAGAAGCATGTTATGCTTACGGGTTAGTGATGTTCGCTTCTTACCAAAGTGAGAAAAAGAACATCGGATTGCAGCTTTTAAATAAAAATTTCCCACAAGTGACGGATTCAGTAGTTGGGGTGAGAAACAAGGTTTTTAGATTATTACGGGGCTGTTGGACATTACGAAACCCTCGTCCTTTTGACGACATTACAACATGCTGTTTAGCTAATGGTCATAACGGTTATTTTCCATAAGACCAAGGATGGGAAGTCGTCTTAGTAAAACTAGAATGCATGACTTGTTTCTGGACTTATGAATTACGTGTCTTTATTTTTGTTTCCTGAACAACTTGCGTATTAACTAGATTTATCTTCAAAACGGTCCTGTATCATAGTGTACTATATTTCATGTTATATGTAATATAGCGAAGTTGTAAGTTTGAAGAATATTTGTATGTGATATATTATTATAATCAATTTTTCGTATGGAATTGTAGTAGTTAAATTGTATATTAGCTACTAAGTATGAACTTAACGGGTAGGTAGTACCCGAATTTAAACTTATAAAACGCTAATATAAATAAAAAGCTTTTATAAATGAGTTCATATTATGCTACGAGATACTATGGACTACTCTTAATATTCTGTATGATTAAATTGTTTCATTTGACTATTTTGAAGGAAATGGCACCGACTACTCGACATACCTTGAATATGAGCGAAGAGGAATTTCGTGCCTTTCTTGCTTCAAACATAGCCTCAGTACAGGCCGCGCTACATACCAACAATAACTCTGAATCTAGCAATACAGCTAATGGCGCAAGAAATTATGTAGGATGCTCCTACAAGGAATTCACTGCCTGCAAACCTTCAGAATTTGATGGGACCGAAGGACCAATCGGATTGAAATGGTGGACCGAGAAAGTTGAATCGGTGTTTGTCATAAATAAGTGTGCTGAAGGAGACAAAGTGAAGTACACTACGCATACCTTCACAGGTATTGCGTTAACATGGTGGAATACCTATCTAGAGCAAGTGGGACAAGATGCTGCTTACGCGCTACCGTGGTCAGCATTCAAGCACTTGATGAACGAGAAGTACCGTCCCAGAACCGAGGTCAATAAGCTCAAGTCAGAACTTAGAGGGTTACGAACACAGGGATTCGATATTACTTTGTACGAAAGACGATTCACAGAATTGTGCCTATTGTGTCCGAGAGCGTTCGAAGATGAGGAAGAGAAGATCGACGTGTTTGTGAAAGGGTTACCGGAGAGAATCTAAGAAGATATAAGTTTACACGAGCCTGCCTCCATACAAAAGGAATGTAGAATGGCTCACAAACTAGTGAACCAGATTGAGGGAAGAATTAAAGAACAGGCGGCCGAAGAGGCCAATGTGAAGTTAGTCAAAAGAAAGTGGGAGGAAAACGGTGATAAGAGTCACCAAAACAACAACAACTATCCCAACAATCGCAACATCAATCGCAACTACAACAAACGGCACAACAACAACAACAACAACAACTACAATAACAATCATCCCAACAACAATAACAACCACAACAACAACAACAATCAGAAGCAGCTATGCCAAAGGTGTGAAAAGTATCACTCGGGGTTCTGCACCAAATTTTGAAACAAGTGTAAAAGAAATGGTCATAGCGCGGCGAAGTGTGAGGTCTACGGACCAGGAGTTAATAGAACGAAAGGAACAAATGGTGTTAGAATGAGTAATGGCGGAGCAAGTAGTGTCAGAGCAAGTTATGCCAATGTAGTTTGTTATAAATGTGGAAAACCAGGCCACATTATTAGAAATTGCCCGAACCAGGAGAACATGAATGGACAAGGCCGCGGAAGAGTTTTCAATATTAATGCGGCAGAGGCACAGGAAGACCCGGAGCTTGTTACGGGTACGTTTTTTATTGACAATAAATCTGCTTACGTTTTATTTGATTCGGGTGCGGATAGAAGCTATATGAGTAGAGATTTTGGTGCTAAATTAAGTTGTCCATTGATGCCGTTGGATAGTAAATTTTTACTCAAATTAGCAAACGGTAAATTAATTTCAGCAGATTATATATGCCGGAATCGAGAAATTAAACTGGGTAGCGAAATATTTAAGATTGATTTGATACCAGTAGAGTTAGGGAGTTTTGATGTAATAGTTGGCATGGACTGGCTGAAGGAGATGAAAGCAAAGATCGTATGTTACAAAAATGCAATTCGCATTGTACGAGAAGAAGGAGAACCCTTAATGGTGTACGGAGAAAAGGGCAACACGAATCTACATCTTATTAGTAATTTGAAGGCACAAAAACTAATAAGAAAAGGTTGCTATGCTGTTCTAGCACACGTTGAGAAAGTACAAACTGAAGAAAAGAGCATCAATGATGTTCCCGTCGCAAAAGAATTTCCCGATGTATTTCTGAAAGAATTTCCCGATGTATTTCTGAAAGAATTACCGGGACTACCTCCACATCGATCTGTTGAATTTCAAATAGATCTTGTACCAGGAGCTGCACCAATAGCTCGTGCTCCTTACAGACTCGCACCCAGCGAGATGAAAGAACTGCAAAGCCAACTGCAAGAACTATTAGAACGTGGTTTCATTCGACTAAGCACATCACCATGGGGAGCTCCTGTTTTGTTTGTCAAGAAGAAGGATGGTACATTTAGGTTGTGTATTGACTACAGAGAGTTGAATAAACTTACCATCAAAAAAACCGTTATCCACTGCCGAGAATTGACGACTTATTTGATCAACTACAGGGCTCGTCGGTTTATTCAAAAATCAATTTACGTTCTGGATATCATCAAATGCGAGTAAAGGAGGTTGATATTCTAAAAACTGCTTTTAGGACGCGTTATGGTCATTACGAGTTTATGGTTATGCCGTTTGGATTGACTAACGCACCAACTGTGTTCATGGACCTTATGAACCGAGTGTCTGGTCCATATCTTGACAAGTTTGTCATTGTTTTCATCGATGGCATACTTATTTACTCAAAGAATGATCAAGAGCACGAAGAACATTTGAGAAAAGTGCTAGAAGTATTGAGGAAAGAAAAACTATACGCTAAGTTTTCAAAGTGTGCATTTTGGTTGGAAGAAGTTCAATTCCTCGGTCACATAGTGAACAAAGAAGGTATCCAGGTGGACCCGGCAAAGATCGAAACTGTTGAAAAGTGGAAAACCCTAAAAACTCCGAAGCATATACGTCAATTTTTAAGATTGGCTGGTTACTACAGAAGATTCATCCAAGATTTCTCCAAAATAGCAAAACCCTTGACTGCATTAATGCATAAAGGGAAGAAATTTGAATGAAAGGATGAACAAGAGAAGGCGTTTCAGTTATTGAAGAAAAAGCTAACTACGGCACCTATATTGTCATTGCCTGAAGGGAATGATGACTTTGTGATTTATTGTGACACATCAAAGCAAGGTCTCGGTTGTGTATTAATGCAACGAACGAAGGTGATTGCTTATGCGTCTAGACAATTGAAGATTCACGAGAAAAATTATACAACTCACGATTTAGAATTGGGTGATGTTGTTTTTGCATTAAAGACTTGGAGGCATTATTTATATGGAGTCAAAAGTATTATATATACTGACCACAAAAGTCTCCAACATATATTTAATCAGAAGCAACTGAATATGAGACAACGCAGGTGGATTGAACTGTTGAATGATTATGATTTTGAGATTCGATACCACCCGGGGAAGGGGAATGTGGTAGCCGACACTTTGAGTAGAAAGGACAGAGAACCTATATGGGTAAAAGCTATGAATATAATTATTCGTACTAACCTTACTACTCAAATAAAGGAGGCGCAACAGGGGGTTGTAAAAGAAGGAAAGTTGAAGAATGAGATACCCAAAGGATCAGAGAAACATCTTAATATTCGGAAAGACGGAACCCGATATAGGGCTGACAGAATTTGGGTACCAAGGTTTGGAGATGTGAGAGAAATGGTACTTAAGGAAGCACATAAAACCAGATATTCAATACTTCCCAGAGCGGGGAAGATGTATAAAGATCTCAAGAAACACTTTTGGTGGCCGGGTATGAAAGCTGATATTGCTAAATATGTAGGAGAATGTTTGACGTGTTCTAAGGTCAAAGCTGAACATCAGAAACCATCAGGTCTACTACAACAACCTGAAATCCCGGAATGGAAATGGGAAAACATTACCATGGATTTCATTACTAAATTGCCAAGGACTGCAAGTGGTTATGATACTATTTGGGTAATAGTTGATCGTCTCACCAAGTCAGCACACTTCCTGCCAATGAGAGAAGATGACAAAATGGAGAAGTTGGCGCGATTGTATTTGAAGGAGGTTGTCTCCAGACATGGAATACCCGTCTCTATTATCTCTGATAGGGATGGTAGATTTGTTTCAAGGTTCTGGCAGACGTTGCAACAAGCATTGGGGACTCGTCTAGATATGAGTACTGCCTATCATCCACAAACTGATGGGAAGAGCGAAAGGATGATACAAACGCTTGAAGATATGCAACGAGCATGTGTTATTGATTTCGAAAACAGTTGGGATCGACACCTACCGTTAGCAGAATTTTCCTACAACAACAGTTATCATTCTAGTATTGAGATGGCGCCGTTTGAGGCACTTTATGGTAGAAAGTGCAGGTCTCCGATTTGTTGGAATGAAGTGGGGGATAGACAGATTACGGGCCCGGAGATAATACAAGAAACTACTGAGAATATCATCCAAATTCAACAACGATTGAAAACTGCCCAGAGTCGACAAAAGAGCTACGCGGATAGTAAAAGAAAAGATATAGAGTTTGAAATTGGAGAAATGGTAATGCTTAAGGTTTCACCTTGGAAAGGCTTTGTTCGATTTGGTAAATGGGGGAAACTAAATCCAAGGTACATTGGACCATTCAAGATTATAGATCGTGTCGGACCAGTAGCTTACCAACTGGAGCTACCTCAACAACTCGCGACTGTACATAACACTTTCCATGTCTCGAATTTGAAGAAATATTGTGCTAAAGAAGATCTCACTATTCCGTTGAACGAAATCCAAATCAATGAAAAACTTCAATTCATTGAAGAACCCGTCGAAATAATGGATCGCGAGGTTAAGAGACTTAAGCAAAACAAGATACCGATTGTTAAGGTTCGATGGAATGCTCGTAGAGGACCCGAGTTTACCTGGGAGCGTGAAGATCAGATGAAGAAGAAATACCCACATCTATTTCCAGAAGATTTGTCAACACCTTCAACAGCTTAAAATTTCGGGACGAAATTTATTTAACGGGTAGGTACTGTAGTGACCCGAACTTTTCCATGTTTATATATATTAATTGAGATTGATATTTACATGACTAAATGTTTCCAATGTATTAAGCAATCAAACTTGTTAAGACTTGATTAAATGAAATAAGTTTCATATAGACAATTGATCACCCAAGTTGATCGGCGATTCACGAACGTTACAAAATTGTAAAAACTACATGTTGTGGTATATATGGACATATATATATGGTTGACATAAGATTATGATGAGTAAGTATCTCACTAAATATATTAACAATGTGTGATATACATAAGAAATGAGATTACTAAGTTAAGAAACTCGAAATGATATATACAACGATTATCGTTATGATAACGTCTACTAAATACATATGTATCATATTAAGATATTGATACACTATATTTAACATGATAAAATGATATTTAAATATATCATTAAGTGTGTTAACAATGAACTACATATGTAAAAACAAGACTACTAACTCAAGAATTGCGAAACGAGACTTATATGTAACGATTATCGTTGTAACGATATTTTAATGTATATATCATATTAAGAGATATTCATACATCATAATATCATGATAATATAATAATTTAATATCTCATTTGATATAATAAACATTGGGTTAACAACATTAATTGAGTTCGTTAACTTAAAGGTTTCAAAACAACACTTATATGTAACGACTAACGAAGACTTAACGACTCCATTAGAATGTATATACATGTTGTGTTTTGATATGTATTCTTACACTTTTTAAAGACTTCAAGACACATATCAAAGTACTTCTACTTAACAAAAATGCTTACAATTACATTCTCGTTCAGTTTCATCAACAATTCTACTCGTATGCACCCGTATTCGTACTCGTACAATACACAGCTTTTAGATGTATGTACTATTGGTATATACACTCCAATGATCAGCTCTTAGCAGCCCATGTGAGTTACCTAACACATGTGGGAACCATCATTTGGCAACTAGCATGAAATATCTCATAAAATTACAAAAATATGAGTAATCATTCATGACTTATTTACATGAAAACAAAATTACATATCCTTTATATCTAATCCATATACCAACGACCAAAAACACCTACAAACACTTTCATTTTTCAATTTTCTTCATCTAATTGATCTCTCTCAAGTTTCATCTTCAAGTTCTAAGTGTTCTTCATAAATTCCATAAGTATAGTTTCATAAAAATCAAGAATACTTCCAAGTTTGCAAGTCTACTTCCAAGCTTTCTAATCCATTCCAAGTAATCATCTAAGATCAAGGAACCTTTGTTATTTACAGTAGGTTATCTTTCTAATTCAATGTAATATTCATATTCAAACTTTGATTCAATTTCTACAACTATAACAATCTTATTTCGAGTGAAAATCTTACTTGAACTGTTTTCGTGCCATGATTCTGTTTCAAGAACTTTCAAGCCATCCAAGGATCCTTTGAAGCTAGATCCATTTTTCTCATTTCCAGTAGTTTTATCTAGAAAACTTGAGGTAGTAATGATATTCATAACATCATTCGATTCATACATATAATGCTATCTTATTCGAAGGTTTAAACTTGTAATCACTAGAACATAGTTTAGTTAATTCTAAACTTGTTTGCAAACAAAAGTTAAACCTTCTAACTTGACTTTTAAAAACAACTAAACACATGTTCTATATCTATATGATATGCTAACTTAATGATTTAAAACCTGGAAACACGATGAACACCATAAAATCGGATATACGCCGTCGTAGTGAAACCGGAAGCTGTTTTGGTTTGGATAATTAAAAACTATGATAAACTTTGATTTAAAAGTTGTTCTTCTTCAAAAATGATTTTTCATATGAACATGAAACTATATCCAAAAATCTTGGTTAAACTCAAATTGAAAGTATGTTTTTCAAAATGGTCATCAAGATGTCGTTCTTTCGACGGAAATGACTACCTCTTTAGTAATTGACATGTAACTTAAATTTCTGACTATAAACCTATACTTTTTCTGTTTGGATTCTTAAATTAGAGTTCAATATGAAACCATAGCAATTTGATTCACTCAAAACGGATTTAAAATGAAGAAGTTATGGGTAAAACAAAATTGGATATTTATGATCTTTTTAGCT